>NC_053500.1:43797311-43929811 GCF_905171775.1 Rana temporaria
ACCCTGATGCAAGGAGGATCTGCACTTAGTTATGTGACAATATATACACATACACACACACACACACACGTATATTGTATACATGTTTATACCCGCCCAAGCATATGACTTTCTTTACTTGCTTGCTACACTGCCATGGGCTCTAGCCCGAGATCTTTTGTAGACCGAGCAATGCCCATGGGGGGGGCCCTTCATGGTTTCTTGCACCGGGGCCCTGAAGATTCTAGTTACGCCTCTGACTGGCTCTCAGGTCAAACGATTGGGAGACGATCTCACTGTATCTTCACCTTGACCAAGGTGGAGAACATATAATCTTTTCCAGTTTTATTTTTCTTTAGATAATAATGTAAAGAGGTCAACTGTACATGGGTAATTTTTATGTATAATCTGTAAATATATATATATATATATATGGTATCCAAATGTGCTCATTACATACCTAAGATATGCTTTCAAGTGCTACACAATGGTTGCGCTGTCCTGCTTCGTTCTCCCAATGCAAGTCAATGAGTCAGCTGACTTCTTAAAACAATACACTCCCTGTGCAGCTGATATCACATCTCAATAGTTGTTAAAGGCGAGACAGATAAGTTGAGAGCTCCCACTAGTGTTTAATAACGATGTATGCGTGTGTCGCCCTTGGCAGAATCCCTGGCATTCAACTGCCACTTACCCTAATAGACGTTGCTCCAAGGTTGGCTACACCTTGGTGGTTTTATCCACTAAGGAGCAACCTCACCAATGGCAGTTTCCCTCGTGTGATATAACCCTACTGCAAAAAAGAACAGACCATTCACCCTATAGAGCATCTGGGCAATGCAAGAGTACGCAGATAGCTCCAGGCACAATGCCAAGAGACTCGTGAGCATGAACCCTAATTTGGGATCACTGCGGGTTATCTTGTGACCAGATGGTACGGCCAAGGTAAACTGAGATTTATCAACTTTAAGATGTGGACACCAGCCAAATCTAACTTTTAAAGTAGAACTCCAATTGCGTACACATAGCACATATACCGAAAGAGGTTTAACCTGCTCCACCTGTTTAACCTCCATAAAGATTCACAAATGCCTGATAGAATAGAATCAGATGGCTGTTCCCACTATCTAATCTTGAGCTTCAGGTGATGCCTTTAGCTAGCTCAGGGGACCATAAATGAGCATAGTCACAGTGGTGTGGTCTTTGATTAAATATGCCCTCCTAAACACCACTCACTCCTCCCAGGGTGTAAAACATGTTGGGTAACAGTGGTACTATTTCTATTTGCATTTCAGCTATGCTAAGCATTCTGGAAGTGAAAGTGGAGGCATTTTTTACATTCTGGATAGTGTAGGGAAGGGCTGGATCTATTGTCAAATTTTTACTATCGTGTACAGTCCCTCTCTATACTTATCCACAGAGGCGGCTCTCTAATTAGGCCAGGGCTCGACAAATCCCGGTCGCCAGGGCGACTAGAAATAGTGCCCTGGCGACTTGGCTTGGAAGGTGGGCAAAAAAAAATTAAAAATGAGCGTAAGTCGTCCGTGAATAGGGATGGACGTAACTCACGTCTAAGTTCAAAATATGACGTCGTTACGACGTAATTTCGCGCAAAGCACGGCGGGAAATTTCTGGACGACGCATGCGCAGTTCATTCAGTGCGGGGACACGCTTCATTTAAATGAAACCCGCCCCCTGATCGCCGATTTGAATTCCGCCGCCAGAAATACACTACGCCGCCGTAACTTACGGCGCGAAATCGTTGAGGATTCGAAATTCCGGCAGGTAAGGTACGGCGGCGTAGCGTATCTCTGATACACTGCACGGATCCAATTCTCTCTGGATCTGGCCCATTATATATATATATATATATATATATATATATATATATATATATATATATATATATATATATATAAAACATACACACACACACACAGTCATGGGCAAAAATAATGGCACCCCAGCGTTGGTCAGATAATGCACCACTTCTCCCAGAAAATTGTTGCAATTACAAGTGTTTAGGCATTCTCATGTTTATTTCTTTTGATTGTAATGGTATGACAAAAAAGTATAGAAACAAAAAGCCAAATCTGACACATTCCACGCCAAACTCCAAAAATGGACTGGACAAATTTATTGGCACCTCCTCAAAATTGTAAGCAATAATTGCATTCCAAGTTTGTGATGCTCCTGTAATTAAACTCACCTGTATCAATTAACAGGTGCTGACAATATAGAAAATCACACCAGAAATCAGTTAAATGTTGAAAAATTGACTCAACCTTTCTGTTGTGTGTCTCTGTGTGTGCTACACGGAGCATGGACAATCTCAAGGTTACAAGTCCATCTCCAGAGATCTTTATGTTCCTGTGTCCACTGTGCGCAGCATTGTCAAGAAGTTTACAGCCCACAACTGTAGCTAATCTCCCTGGACATGGATGAAAGAGAAAATTGATCGAAGAGTTTGCCAAAACTTACCTGAGGGAGCCAAAATCCTTTTGGGTGAATGTGCTGTGGACAGACAAAACAAAAATTACAGCTTTTTGATAAAGCCCATCATTCTACTGTTTTCAGAAAAAGAAATGAGGACTCTAAAGAATAGAATACAGCCGTGGCCAAAATTTTTGGAGAATGATACAAATATTAATTTTCATAAAGTCTGCTGCTTCAGTGTTTTTAGATCGTTTTGTCAAATGTTACTATGGTATATGGAAGTATAATTACAAGTGTCAAAGGCTTTTTATTGACAATTACATTAGGTTTATGCAGTGTCGACCCTTCTTTTTCAAGACCCCTGCAATTTGCCCCGGCATGCTGTCAATCAACTTCTGGGCCACATCCTGACTGATGGCAGCCCATTCTTAGATAATCAATGCTTGGAGTTTGTCAGAATTTGTGGGTTTTTTGTTCACCTGCCTCGAGGATTGACCACAAGTTCTCAATGGGATTAAGGTCTGGGGAGTTTCCTGGCCATGGACCCTAAATGTTGGTGTTTTGTTCCCCAAGTCACTTAGTTATCACTTTTGCCTTATGGCATTGTGCGCCATTATCCTGGAAAAGACATTGTTCCTTATCAAACTGTTCTTGGATGGTTGGGAGAAGTTGCTCTTGGAGGATGTTTTTGTGCCATTCTTTATTCATGGTTGTGTTCTTAGCAGGGCTCAAGTCCTGCGGGAACGGAGTTCCTGCACTTTTTTCACAGCAGGAACGCAGTTCCCTTTGCAGTTCGAGAGCAACCGAGCCGCCCGAGCCAATCCTTCAATAAGCGGCGAAGCCCAGCTCGAGTCACTGTCAGGGGCAGGCGAACCTTAGTAATCCTTTATGTTACTGGCCACTTCCTGTATATGGATTCATCGGGTAGTGTGCGGGTATTCCGCCACTTCCTCAATGCCGCAATGTCTCCTGGGAGCTTTTGTCATTGTTCCCAGGAGACATTGCGGAGGTCTGCCGCGAGTTATCACGGGATTTAGAAAGAACTTGCTTAACAAAAAAAAACATGCGGTTTAGTAATTATGCATATGAGGGTATAATTTTTTATTTTATTTGGGTGGGGGAGTGGATCTTGGGTGGGAGTTCCCACACTTTTTTCCCCAGGACTTGACCCCTGGTTCTTAGGCAAAATTGTGAGTGTGCTCACACCTGCCTGCTGCCATTCCTGAGCAAGCTCTGCACTGGTGGTGCCCTGATCCTGCCCTGACGCTTGCTGTTCTTGGGCACCCTGAAGCCTTAACAACTGCAGTGGAAATGTTTTTTATGGGATTAAGTTCATTTTCATGGGAAAGAGGGACTTTATAAAAACACCGTATATTCTCGAGTATAAGCCGACCCGAATATAAGCCGAGGCACCCAATTTTATCACAAAAAACTGGGAAACCGTATTGACTCGAGTATAAGCCTAGGGTGTCCATCTGCTTGCCTCACTGTGTCCATGCTTTACTGTGCCAATGACTAGACTTACGTTTAACATGGGAGTATATAGAATGGGAGCCCGGCCGTAGGTCCCCCAGACAGCAAACTTTGTACACGTGTAGAGGACAACTGGGGCTACATGTGTACGGCCGGATGGTACCAGGTCCCCAAAAGTTACTGGAGAAATTACCATTTAACATGGGAGTCTATGGAAGGGGTGCCCGAATTTGAAAAATCGGTGCAAACTTTGTACACTTGCCCGAATTTGAAAAATCGGTGCTCCCCGGCCGTAGGTCCCCCGGACAACAAACTTTGCACACTTGAAGAGTGGGGCTATATGTGTGCGAAGTTTGGGTCCAGGGGACCTAGGGCTGGCCAGTACCGGGTCCCCAATGTCCAGGAGATCAGGCGCAAAAAGGGGACTCGAGTTTAAGCCGAGGGGGGCATTTATACTCGAGTATATACGATAATTGCAATTTATTGGATCACTCTTCATAACATTCTGGAGTATATGCAAATTGCCATCATAAAAACTGAGGCAGTGTGAAAATTAATATTTGTGTCATTCTCAAAACTTTTGGCCATGGCTGTACAGTTCCTACAGTGAAACATGGCGGCGGTTCACTGATGTTTTGGGGTTGCTTTGCTGCTTCAGGCACTGGATGTCTTGACTGTGTGCATGGCATTATGAAATCTGAAGACTACCAAAGAATTCTGGGGTGCAATGTAGGGCCCAGTGTCGGAAAGTTGGGTCTCCGTCAGAGGTCATGAGTCTTACAGCAGGACAATGACCCAAAGCTCACATCAAAAAGCACCCATGGTTTAGGACAAAGCGCCGGAGAGTACCGATGTTGGCCAGCAATGCGTCCAGATCTAAATCCCATAGAGCACCTGTGGAGAGATCTCAAAACAGCAGTTGGGAAAAGAAACCCTTCCAATCTGAGAGACCTGGAGTAGTTAGCAAAAGAAGAGTGGTACAAAAATCCAGTAGAGTGGTGTAAGAAACGCATTGATGGTTACAGGAAGCAATTGATTTCAGTTATTCTTTCCAAGGGGTGTGTTACCAAATATTAAATTGAGGGTGCCAATAATTTTGTCCAGTCCATATTTAGAGTTTTGGAGTGGAATGTGTCAGATTTGGCTTTTTGTTTCTACACTTTTTTTGTGTCACACCAATACAAACAACAGAAATAAACATGAGAATGTCTAAACATTTGTAATTGCAACAATTTTCTGGGCGAAGTGGTGCATTATCTGACAGAAATGCAGGGGTGCCAATATTTTTGGCCATGACTGTATGCATAATATAATATAATTAATTTATTTTCATTGCTTTTCCCTAAAGTATTTAATTAATTTAATGATTTTTAAAATAAAAAGGTATTTTGACATTTTAGAAGTTTTCCCCAATGGGATTCTCACTAAAGTACCCCCAGATATGAGCAAAGACCCAGCAATATTTTCGCTCTCGGGTGGCTACCCAGATTTAGAAACCAATGAGAACTAAAGGAAATCACAAGAAAAGTACTCACAGAAAATATTCTCTGACCAACACCCAGGCAGGGTAATAATGTACAGGGCATGGACTTTTCTCCCTTCACACTTAATAGCATAATTTATATAGATAAAAAAAATAAATATATATATATATATATATATATATTTATGGTCATTACCCTCTAACCGAGAGAGATGTGGATCACATAAACACGCGACAAGACTTACAACATAAATAGACCTGAAGTGTGCCTTGGTGGTCTGGTCAGTATGCCAAGAAAAGGGGGCATACCCAAGGTAAGTAATGGGTAGTTAATTGAAGAAGGACATGCTGAGAAGTGCCCTGAAAAAGGGAAGGGCGGGAGGGTGTCGAATGCGATTGAATGCGCAGACTCACGGATATGAGGTGAGCTGGGAAGAGTCGGCCCAGTGACGTGTAGTACTGCACACTGAACCGACAAAGAGCATGTGTGAGTGGGCTGCTTAAATACCCTCCGGGCTCCTCCCATAAACTCAGGCCACCATACTGGCCTTCTTATTTATGGTCATTACCCTCTAACCGAGAGAGATGTGGATCACATAAACACGCGACAAGACTTACAACATAAATAGACCTGAAGTGTGCCTTGGTGGTCTGGTCAGTATGCCAAGAAAAGGGGGCAAAAGACTCAGATAGGGAAATAGTTTATATTGATTTCTTGTATTTATTGAGCCAGCTTGGTAAAGGCTTGTGCCATTCCTTCATGAGGATTTGGGATGTATGTGGCAAAACAAGGAGACTTCCATCAGCCTGGTATCTTGATTACGTAGTCTGGTACTCCCTGTTGGGAGGCAACTGAGACTGCTCCAATTCGGAAAGAATGTCCAGAGAACTGACTGGGGTTTGAAGCACAAGTTACTTAGGAGGATTCTGACATGCTTGACACACTGGCTGACACTCAGGGAGCTGGTTTAGAAAGGGTAGCAACGAGCTACCCTCAGATTGGCTGGGTAGATGGAGCAGTAGTGGGTTGAGCACCGTCACTGGGCGTCAGGCTGAAACAGGTTGATGTCAACCCCAGGGGCCTGTTTGTTGCGTTTGCAGACTGTGAGAGTGTAGTGGTTCGAAAGCAAGTCGGGTGGCGTCGGAGCAGTGTGTGACTGCCGGAGCCGCTGACTAAATTCACTAGGTTGTAGGGAACCGTAGAAGGCCTGGTAGATGGCTGTTGGGTGACTAGACTGGGCAAACCCCCAAACAGGGAACGAGTAAGGATTTTAGACAAGTCCCTAAAGAGGGGACTCTTGAAAGCTAGGCGCTTGCCACTGACTACAGTGCTTCTGTATGCCCTGTAGGAGGGATTTGACTGCATGGGCTCGAGAATACTGACGGTTTACTGGGGTCCTGCAGGGACAGGAAATGCTGGATGTCATCTAGATATGGCGAGATAGTATTGAGAAATGGTCAGCTGCATGTGGCAATACGATATGAAGGCTAGGATGTGTCCAACGTTGCCTATTGCTGTTCCGGGGCAAGGGGCCAAAAATTTGCGATTAGTGTTCCAAGCAGTGCGATAGGCCTTCAGTGTGTTGCGTGCCAAGGAGTGGTTAATAAGTTGGATTGCGTTGGCGAGATGCGACTTCAGTCCATCGTCAGCAATGTCCATGGTGGGACAGGGATAGTTGTTGGGTCGGCTCCAGGCTCTTGCTGGAAAAAACATCCATTCCAAGGTTGGAATAGGAAAGCGCATCAGCTGCTTTTTGCATTTGCCTGGAAAAGGTCTACATAAGATATTAACTGGTGACGGAGTGACAGCTGCGCGAGCCTGCGCAGGAAGTGATGGGGAGTGACTTAGATCTATCTTAATTGATGATGTCGGCTGTGGCCTGATTGTCTGTGGTGAAGAACAGTGTCTGTCCTGTTCAAGTGTGGACCCAGACCTGGGCAGCTGCCACGATGGGGTGCAGCACGAGGCGTGATGAAGACTGGGTGAAGCAAAAATTTAAGAGAATTTCTGGGGGCCAAGTTTTGGAGAACCAGTGGCGGCCTAAAAATGGCTGCAAAAGCCTTTGGTGGCTCGGCTGACACGGCCGGGATGAAGATTGAAATGATGTTCTATCAGGTGGGGAAGTTGTCCCACATAGCTAAGTCTGCTACTGATGCTTGGTCTAGTTTGAGAACTTGGACTGGATCTTGCATTGGTGTGAGAAAATCAAGACAATACACAGGTGCTCAACAAGACGATATACATGCACTCGCAGGCCAACGTGCACTCGCAGGCCAACGTGCACTCGCTGGTGCTGGATGAAAACCTGAACTAACCGCAGAGAAAAAACTGAGAAAAGATGAGTGGCCCGCGTGCCACTGAAGATGAATGGCCAACTGGGTGCCACTGTGTGTTTGTGTGGCTGATTGTTTGTCACTGAGGTGTGTTTGCAAGTTTAGTTTGTATTCGGGTTTGCACGTAGGTGCGTGCCGCTACGTGTTTTATACTACTGCAGACAATATTGTGCGGTTGCAAGGGTGTCAGTGAGTGTCAGGTTGCTGGGACGATATTGTGTGGTGGCAGGGGCCTTGAGTATGAAGGTTTGATGGTATTGGTGGTTGCAAGGGTCTCAGTCTGGTTTGCTGAGACGATATTGTGTGGTTGCAAAGGTCTCGATGATTATGAGGTTTGTTTTGAGATGGCATGGTGTGGTTGCACAGGTCTCAACAAGTGAGGGGTTGCTGAGACGATCTTGCGTTTTGCAATGGTCTCAAATGAGTGTCGGCCGCTGAGACAACTTTGTATGGCTGCAAGGGTCTAAATGGGTGTCAGGTTGCGGAGACGATATTGCATTTGCAATGGTCTCAAATGAGTGTCAGGTTGCTAAGATGACTTTGTATGGCTGCAAAGGTCTGAACGGGTGTCAGGTTGCTGAGAGGAGATTGTGTGGTTGCAAAGGTCTAGAAGGGTGTGAGGTAGCTGAGATGATATTACATTTAGCAAGGGTCTCAAATGAGTGTCAAGTTGCTGAGACAATATTCCCCTTTATTTTTTTTATGAAAACGACTGTGAATGAAACGCTGGTAAACATGAGTTACCGCATCTGGCAGTGTTTACAAGCTGTTACAGGCATTGGCGTTTCGAATGCGTTTCGAATGCCTCTGAACATCCGTCTGAACCCATTTTTTTTTTTTTTTTTTACCAACAGCAGTGTACATGAGGCCAAAGATGATTTGTCTGGCTGCAAGGGTCTCAATGAATGCCAGGTTGCTGGGGCGACACTGTATGGTCACAAAGGTCTTTGACGAGTGGGAGGTTGCTCAAGACAGTATTGCGTGGTTGCAAGGGTCTCGATGAGTGTGGCGCTGCTGAGACGGTATTGTGTTTGCAAGGGACTCAACAATGGTGTGAGGCTGCTGAGACGGTATTGCGTGGTTGCAAGAGTCTTGATGAGTGTGGGGCTGCTGAGACGGTATTGTGTTTGCAAGGGTCTGAACTATGGTGTGAGGCTGCTGAGACGGTATTCCGTGGTTGCAAGGGCCTTGATGAGTGTGGGGCTGCTGAGACGGTATTGCGTTTGCAAGGGTCTGAACTATGGTGTAAGGCTGCTGAGACGGTATTGTGTGGTTGCAAGGGTCTTGATGAGTGTAGGGCTGCTGAGACGGTATTGCGTTTGCATGGGTCTCAACAATGGTGTGAGGCTACTGAGATGGTATTGTGTGGTTGCAAGAGTCTTGATGAGTGTAGGGCTGCTGAGACGGTATTGCGTTTGCAAGGATCTCAACAATGGTGTGAGGCTGCTGAGACGATTTTGCATGGCTGCAATGATCTCAACAGGTGTCAGGTTGCTGGGCTGAGATTGTGTGGTGACAATTAATTTTTTTCTGCTTTTTTTTTTTTGCATATTTTTTTTTTTTTTTTTTTGCGTTTTGTAAGGGTCATGTGTTGCAAGGGTCTTAACAAGGGTGTCAGGCTGCTGAGACAATTTTGTGTGCTTGCATGAGTCTCCATGAGTGTGGGGCTGCTGACACGGTATTGCGTTTGCAAGGGTCTCAACAAGGGTGTCAGGCTGCGGAGACAAATTTTGCGTGCTTGCAAGAGTCTCCATGAGTGTGGGGCTGCTGAGACGGTATTGCGTTTGCAAGGGTGTCAGGCTGCTGAGACAATTTTCTGTGCTTGCAAGAGTCTCCATGAGTGTGGGGCTGCTGAGACGGTATTGCGTTTGCAAGGGTCTCAACAAGGGTGTCAGGCTGCGAAGACGAATTTTGCATCATTGCAACGGTCTCAACAGGTGTCAGGTTGCGGGGCTGAGATTGTGTGGTGGCAATTTTTTTTTTTTTTTCTGCACTTTTATATTTCTTTTTGCGTTTTTTTTTTTTTATTTTTTATTTTTTTTCGTTTTGTAAGGGTCATGTGTTGCAAGGGTCTTAACAAGGGTGTCGGCTGCTGAGACGATTTAGTGTGGTTGCAAGAGTCTCGATGAGTGTGGGGCTGCTAAGACGGTATTGCGTTTGCAAGGGTCTTAACAAGGGTGTCAGGCTGTGGAGACGAATTTTGCGTCATTGCAACGGTCTCAACAGGTGTCAGGTTGCGGAGCTGAGATTGTGTGGTGGCAATTTATTTTTTTTTTTTTTGCACTTTTATATTTCTTTTTGCGTTTTTTTTTTTTTTTGCGTTTTTTTTTTTTCCTCGTTTTGTAAGGGTCATGTGTTGCAAGGGTCTTAACAAGGGTGTCGGCTGCTAAGACGATTTAGTGTGGTTGCAAGAGTCTCGATGAGTGTGGGGCTGCTAAGACGGTATTGCGTTTGCAAGGGTCTCAACAAGGGTGTCAGGCTGCGAAGACGAATTTTGCATCATTGCAACGGTCTCAACAGGTGTCAGGTTGCGGGGCTGAGATTGTGTGGTGGCAATTTTTTTTTTTTTTTCTGCACTTTTATATTTCTTTTTGCGTTTTTTTTTTTTTTATTTTTTATTTTTTTTCGTTTTGTAAGGGTCATGTGTTGCAAGGGTCTTAACAAGGGTGTCGGCTGCTGAGACGATTTAGTGTGGTTGCAAGAGTCTCGATGAGTGTGGGGCTGCTAAGACGGTATTGCGTTTGCAAGGGTCTTAACAAGGATGTCAGGCTGTGGAGACGAATTTTGCATCGTTGCAACGGTCTCAACAGGTGTCAGGTTGCTGGGCTGAGATTACGTGGTGGCAATAGTTTTTTTTTTTTTTTTTCGTTTTTTTTTTTTTTTTGCGTTTTATATATTTTTTTCCTTTTTTGCGTTTTTTTTTTTTTCTTTTCGCATTTTGTAATGGTCATGTGTTGCAAGGGTCTCAGCAAGGGTATCAGACTGCTGAGATGATTTGCATGGTTGCAAGGTCTCAATCAATAAGAATTGGGTTACTGAGAAAGGATAAAAACACCTGGTTTGTTTGTACCTTAAGCAAGCAGTATAAGGTAGAAGGACAATGCCTGTTTGAATCGTAGGTTCCATAGGGGCCACTAATGAACGATATGGGAGACAACGAATGGTAGCAAATTGATAAGACATAAAGCATGTGTAAATCTTACTTGCGACAGTGGGCCATGCGAGTAAGTTTGCGGCGGACTGTGGCTGGAGTGAAACATGTCGGGAATGTGTAGCGTGATGCCGTGCATGGGGCAAAACAACAAGGTTTGGTGTAGAAAATAGAACACGAGAAGTGCGTATCAATGCTTTGTAAGCTCCACTGCGGGAACCAAACATATGGTACAGGTGACACCATGAGTGGCCACGAATTTGACATGACAAACAAGCTAACGAATCCTACCTGGGACAGTGAACGTGCGACTGGGTTTGCTTTGGACTGGAGTGGATGTGCAACGCATCCCAAGAGTGTGGTGTGGCGCCATGCATGACGCACAGGCAATAACTTTGGTAAATAAATGAGAGAGAAGAGCCGTGTACAAGCAATTCGTAAGTTCCGCTGTGGGAACTAAAACACACGACATAGGGGAAACAATGAATGACAAGGTAGAAAGTATGCAATGTATGTGATACAAAATGGTTGTAAAATGCATGAAATGAATCCGATACGAATTGATTGTAAGGAGTATTGAACGAATCTGATACGAATTGGTTGTAGAGTGTATGCTACCCCTTGCTTTGAAACCGAACACCTACCAACCACCCATCCCCCCAGGCTAATCAAGTGCAGACAAGGCACCATGTGAGTCCAATTAGCACCTCAATCTGCCAAAGAACCCATGCAAACACATGTCAATCTCCAAATGGATTTACAAATGAATTGTATGTTTGGCAGAAGGAAGTTACAAATGTACTATGCCTGAGCCAAATGATGTTGGAACATGAGCAAAAGTAACTCAGAAGCAGATTTTTTCCCCAAAAGGGATGCAGGATAGGAAGCATAACGAATTGTAAGATTGCACAAGATATGAAAAGGTTTGAATCCTACCTGCGAAGTAAGCGGGAACCGCCGGCGAAGACCATGAAGGGAGAAGCCGCAAAGCGCTTGCGATGTCGAATGCGATTGAATGCGCAGACTCACGGATATGAGGTGAGCTGGGAAGAGTCGGCCCAGTGACGTGTAGTACTGCACACTGAACCGACAAAGAGCATGTGTGAGTGGGCTGCTTAAATACCCTCCGGGCTCCTCCCATAAACTCAGGCCACCATACTGGCCTTCTTATATATATATATATATATATATATATATATATTTTTTTTTTTTAAATATTATTTCTTAGTAAAAAGCCAGCGGTATGTTTTTCCATAAGGTGTATGTGTCCCTGCGATTACTAAGACAACATCATCGGTGAATTCGAACCATCATTTCATTTATTATATATTAAAGAGTCAGTTATCAGTAGGGCACTGCAGGTCTCTTTTTCAAATTCCTATTACCGTATTTAAATGTCAACAAGGATCTAACCACACTAAAAATGGCCAAGGCCAGTGGGGGGAGCTGGGAACTTCAGTGCAGGGATCTCAATCAATGGACAAGGCCAGTGGGTTGAACTGGGAACTTCAGTGCAAGGATCTCAATGGACAAGGCAGGTGGTTGGAACTGGGAACTCCAGTGCAAGGATCTCAATGGACAAGGCCAGTGGGTTGAACTGGGAACTTCAGTGCAAGGATCTCAATGGACAAGGCAGGTGGGTGGAACTGGGAACTTCAGTGCAGGGATCTCAATGGACAAGGCCAGTGGGTTGAACTGGGAACTTCAGTGCAAGGATCTCAATGGACAAGGCAGGTGGGTGGAACTGGGAACTTCAGTGCAAGGATCTCAATGGACAAGGCAGGTGGGTGGAACTGGGAACTCCAGTGCAGGGATCTCAATGGACAAGGCTAGTGGGTGGAACTGGGAACTCCAGTGCAAGGATCTCAATGGACAAGGCCAGTGGGTGGAACTGGGAACTCCAGTGCAAGGACCTCATTGGACAAGGCAGAAGAGTGGACCTGGGAACTCCAGTGCAAGGATCTCAATGGACAAGGCAGGTGGGTGGAACTCCAGTGCAAGGATCTCATTGGACAAGGCAGATGAGTGGACCTGGGAACTCCAGTGCAAGGATCTCAATGGACAAGGCAGGTGGGTGGAACTCCAGTGCAAGGATCTCATTGGACAAGGCAGATGAGTGGACCTGGGAACTCCAGTGCAAGGATCTCAATGGACAAGGCAGGTGGGTGGAACTCCAGTGCAAAAATCTCAATGGACAAGACAGGTGGGTGGAACTGAGAACTCCAGTGCATGGATCTCAATGCACATGGCAGGTGGGTGGAACTGGGAACTCTAGTGAAAAGATCTCAATGTCTAATGGCTAAAGCAGGTAAGTGGAGTTGGGAACTGCAGTACAAGGATCTCAATGGACAAGGCAGATGAGTGGACCTGGGAACTCCAGTGCAAGGATCTCAATGGACAAGACAGGAGGGTGGAACTGAGAACTACAGTGCAGGGATCTCAATGCACATGGCAGGTGGGTGGAACTGGGAACTCTAGTGCAGGGATCTCAATGCACATGGCAGGTGGGTGGAACTGGGAACTCTAGTGCAAAGATCTCAATGTCTAATGGCTAAAGCAGGTAAGTGGAGTTGGGAACTGCAGTGCAAATATCTCAATGGCCAGGGCAGGTGGGTGGAGTTGGGAACTCCCGTGCAAAGATCTTCATGGCTTAGGCAGGTGGGTGGAGCTAGGAACTTCAGTGCAAAGATCTCAATGGCTAAAGCAGGTAAGTGGAGTTGGGGAATCCAGTACAAAGATCTATTTCAATGGACAAGGCAGTTGAATGGAGCTGGGAACTCCAGTACAAACATCATAACATCCAATGGCCAGGGCAGGCGGGTGGGTGGGGCTGGGTACTCCAGTGCAGAGATCTCAATGTCTAATGGCCAAGGCAGGTGAGTGGAGTCGGGAACTCCAGTGCAAAGATCTCAATGTCCAAAAAGTGGACATCTTCAATGTCTTCTGGCAACACGTCAATGAAAAACATGACCCTTTCAGGTGACAGAGGCATGAAACTCCAGTCTATGGAGGCTATCAATACCAACTGGCAATTGTCTTTTCTGTCCTTCTGCTTTCTCCTGTGAAACCTGCTATACAGCAATGCCTGCAGCTGTCCCAGGAACAGGAGACGGTTCCCAATCCCTCCAAATATGGTCAGATCACAACAACATTCTCTAACGTCTATCAGCACTTCACCATCCCCTGGAGAGATAAGAAGCTAACGAGTTATTAAACCTGCTGGCTGTGTTTGCAGCACCATGGTAACTGCAGATCTAGACAGCAGATAAGATGGCACCTTCCTTGGCGGATAGGAGGGTTTAGTACCACTTTAAAAAAAATATATTGTTACATATTAGGTGACTGTAACAACATTGGTTGTTTAAATTTGAATAGAAATATCCTAACAGCAAAAGACTGATCAGTGTATAAAGCCACAGTGTAGAGCACACTTACATTCTTTGGACATGCCAACCTCGAAGCATTTCTGTAACCGGCAGTACTGGCATCGGTTCCTCGTCACCTTGTTTATAATGCAGTTCTTGTCCCGGTGACATGTGTACACCATGTTTTTCTGTATGCTGCGCCGGAAAAAACCCTGCAGGAGAAATGCCACAAGCAATGACCACAGGGTATCATTTACATGAGATACATTCATATCAGGCAGAGAAGACACAGTGCATTAGGAACGAGGCCTTTCAGTCACTGTCACTACAGAAGGAGTGTTTAAAAAGCAAATGAAGTTTGGGTCCACACTGCTGCGGTGCATGTAATTCGCACAGGATTCGCAGCACATTCGTGTGTGAATTACATGCAGTGTCTCTTGGGTGCGATTTGAGCCTCAGATTTGCTTGAACTGGTGCAGCACCCTTTTTTTTGTCCACACTAGAATCGGATCACATGGGTTGTTCACACCCATGCGATCCGATTCTGCAGATCATGCTGCGTTTTGCAAGCCGATTGCGGGGTGTCGTTAACACACGCCGCAATCGGTTTGCATGGACAGGTTGTGATTTAGATGCGGTGCCCAGTTCGCACGGCATCTAGTGTGAAAAAAAGTGATCTGCAGTTTAATGAGCAAAATAAGTATTTGATCCCCTATTAAATCAGCAAGATTTCTGGCTCCCAGGTGTCTTCTATATAAGTAACGAGCTAAGATTAGGAGTGCTCTCTTAAAGGGAGTGCTCCTAATCTCAGCTTGTTAGCTGTATAAAAGACACCTGTCCACAGAAGCCATCAATTACCGTATATACTCGCGTATAAGCTGACCCGAGTATAGGCCGAGGCACCTGGGAAAACTTGTTGACTCGAGTATAAGCCTAGGGTGAGAATGCGGCAGCTACTGTAAGCAGAAAAGAGGGTCAACAACACCCATTTGAACGCCTCACTGTGCCCATTACAACCTCACTGTGTCCATTACAGCGTACCTGAAATGCTTGACAGGATGCGCTGCGGGCGTCCACTTTTTAAAACTCGCAGCGTCCTCCTGGTCCCGTCCCGTGATAGGCATTTGACACTGTGTTAAGTGTTCCGCCTATCACGGAAGTTCTCTCATCCTCGGACACCGTTTTCCAGCAGACACTATGTTCAGTGTTCCGCCAATCACGGACGTTCTTTCATCCTTGGACAAGAGAACGTCCGTGATGGGCGGAACACTGAACACAGTGTCAATTGCCTATCACGGAACGGGACCAGGAAGAAGCCGCGAGTTTTAAAAAATGGTTGCCCAAGGTACACTGACTCGAGTATAAGCCGAGAGGGGTATTTTTAGCCAAAAAAAAGGGCTGAAAAACTCGGCTTATACTCCAGTATATACGGTAATCAGATTTCAATCTCTCCACCATGGCCAAGACCAAAGAGCTGTCCAAGGATGTCAGGGACAAGATTGTAGACCTACACAAGGCTGGAATGGGCTACAAGACCATCGCCAAGCAGCTTGGTGAGACGGTGACAACAGTTGGTGCGATTATTTGCAAATAGAAGAAACACAAAATAACTGCCAATTTCCCTCGGTCTGGGGCTCCATGCAAGATCTCACCTCGCGGAGTTCCAATGATCATGAGAACGGTGAGGAATCAGCCCAGAACTACACGGAAGAATCGTGTCAATGATCAAGTCAGCTGGGACCATATTCACCAAGAAAATAATTGGTAACACACTACACCATGAAGGACTGAAATCCTGCAGCACCCGCAAGGTCCTCCTGCTCAAGAAATCACATGTACAGCCAGTCTGAAGTTTGCTAATGAACATCTGAATGATTCAGAGGAGAACTGGGTGAAAGTGTTGTGGTCAGATGAGACCAAAATCAAGCTCTTTGGCACCAACTCAACTCGCTGTGTTTGGAGGAAGAGGAATGCTGCCTATGACCCCAAGAACACCATCCCCACCGTTAAACATGGAGGTGGAAACATTATGCTTTGGGGGTGTTTTTCTGCTAAGGACAGGACAACTTCACCGCATCAAAGGGACGATGGACGGGGCCATGTAACATCAAATCTTGGGTGAGAACCACCTTCCCTCAACCAGGGCATTGAAAATAGGCTGTGGGTGGGTATTCCAGCATGACAATGACCCAAGACACACGACTGAGGCAACAAAGGAGCAGCTTAAGAAGATGCACATTAAGGTCCTTGAGTGGCCTAGCCAGTTTCCAGACCTTAATCCCATAGAAAATATGTGAAGGTTCGAGTTACCAAACTTCAGCCTCAAAACCTTAATGACGTGGAGGGGATCTGCAAAGAGGAGTGGGACAAAATCCCTCCTGAGATGTGTGCAAACCTGGTGGCCAACTACAAGAAACGTTTGACCCCCGATTGCCAACAAGGGGTTTGCCACCAAGTACCGAGTCATGTTTTGTAAAAATTCATAACTTTTTTGAAATGTGTTTTTCTGGATATTTTTGTTGTTATTCTGTCTCTCACTGTTAAAATAAACCTACCATTAAAATTATAGACTGATCATTTTTTTGTCAGTGGGCAAACGTACAAAATCAGCAGGGGATCAAATACTTTTTCCCCTCACTGTATATTCCCACTCTCTCCATGCCCCATGTCCCGGGGATCTATGGGGTCCCGTAGAAGTCTCCTCAACGTGCTGGCTCCTGCTCTGTACTACGAGGTACAGCCATTCAGAGAGTCAGTGCGAGAGGGACGGCATGGCTTTTGCTCTGCATCCCTATAGTGCTGCTTGTGTGTGCGGCTCTCTGAACGGTTGCATGCACGCTGCAGAGACTCACACGGGACTTCATAGGGGGGGAGAGAGCGAATGGGAATATCGTGGCTCGGCCAGGAGACAATTTAAAAGAAAACTCCAAGAATATAAAAAAAAAAAAAAATGCTCATTTAAGTCATGTTTTTTATTTGATTTAAAGGGGTTGTAAAAGGTAAAAAAATATTTTCCCCTGAAATGCTTCCTTTACCTTAGTGCAGTCCTCCTTCACTTACCTCATCCTTCCATTGTATTTGTAAATGTCCTTATTTCATCTGAGAAATCCTCACTTCCTGTTCTCCTGTCTGTAACTCCACACAGTAGTACAAGGCTTTCTTCCTGGTGTGGGGAAAGCCTCTTGAGGGGGCGAGCAGGAGTGTCAGGACGCCGACTAACACACAGCTCCTTTCTCTAGCTGCAAAGTAGAGAGTGTCCTGACACTCCAGCTCGCCCCCTCAAGAGTCTTTCTCCACACCAGGGAGAAAGCCTTGCATTACGGTGTGGAGTTACAGACAGAAGAACAAGAAGTGAGAATTTCTCAGAAGAAATAAGGACATTTAAAAGCAAAATCGAAGGATGAGGTAAGTGAAGGAGGACTGCACTAAGGTAAAGGAAGCTATTTAGGGGAATTTTTTTTTTTTTTACCTTTACAACCCCTTTAACCACTTTCCGCCCGGTCAATAGACAATTGATGTCCGGAAAGTGGTTCTGTCATCCTGACTGGACATCTATTGGTGTCCAGCAGGATAACATGCCGGTGCGCAGCACGGTGATCGGTGATGCGGGGTGCATCCTGCATCTCCGATCTCGGTAAAGAGCCTCCGGCGGAGACTTTTTACCACGTGATCAGCCGTGGACACGGCTGATCATGATGTAAACAGGAAGAGCCGTTGATCAGCTCTTCCTCACTCGCGTCTGACAGACGCGAGTAGAGGAGAGCCGATCAGTGGCTCTCCTGACAGGGGGGGTTTGCGCTGATTGTTTATCAGCGCAGCCCCCCCACGGACGCCCACACTGGACCACCAGGACAAAGTCCCAAGCATGTGGATGGCCAGGTACATCCCACATGGCCATCCACAAATGCAAATTGTTTCCAAATATGTGCCATTGACAAATATGTGATTGGCACCATTGTGAAAGACCGCAAATCAATGATGCCCAGCAATGCCACCCATAAGTGCCATCCAGTGTCCATCAGTGCCACCTATCAGTACCCATCTATCAGTGACCATCAGTGCCCATCCATGCCACCTATCAGTACCACCATAAGTAACAATCAGTGCCACCATAAGTACCCATCAGTGCCGCCTATGAGTGCCCATCAGTGCCACATACCAGTGCCACCTATCAGTGACCATCAGTGCCGCCTATCAGTGTCCGTCATCAGTGCCACCTCATCGGTGCCCGTCAGTGCAGCCGCCATATCAGTGCCCATCATTGAAGTCGAAAATGTACTTATTTACACAAAAAAATACCAGAAACAAAGTAAACTTTTTTTTTTCCAAATGTTCCGTCTTTTTTTTTTTGCGCAAAAAAATAAAAACCCCAGAGGTGATCAAATACCACCAAAAGAAAGCTCTATTTGTGGGAACAAAATGATAAAAAATGTGTTTGGGTACAGAGTAGCATGACCGCACAATTGCCATTCAAATTGCAGCAGCGCTGAAAGCTGAAAAGTGTATAAGTGCCTGGTATTGAAGTGGTTAAGGAAAAATTAAGTTTACCCCCTCCTATCCGCCCTGACACCAGGGGGACAGGAAGGATCGGCGCAGTGGTCACATGATCGGAAGTCAGTCCCGCCGGCTACTGACTTTTAGTTCGGACTGAGAGCCGTGTTTGACAGCTCGGTCTTTGCACTGAGCGCGCTCTGAGCACATATGCGTTGCTAGGCGTCCGGTGTTTAAGTGTGGTACATGGGCATTAAAGCTCCCCCTTTGTCATCGCACGTATATGTTAATAATGGGTGTTAAATTGTTTCTTCTTCCTTGAGAAGAATTTATTTTTATTTTTTTATAGTCTACCCAACTGTGATCACATGACAAATGCATTATCTCTCAAGGAGAGAGCACTCAACATAAGAGATCCACTCATACAGCTATTGACTATTGCATTAGACACAAGTACTCTCCTGTCCAATCCAGGTGCAGCTTCAAAAGACTTACCTTACAGCCTTCGCAGGCACTGACCCCATAGTGGTAACCGGAGCTCTTGTCTTGACACACAAAACACGGTTTATAGATCCTGGGGAGGGGAGGCGGTGAGGGAGGGCTGGGGACAATCTCTTCTGAACTGGTGCTCTGAGTCTCGATTGCTGCAAAAATAAAGAAAAAGAGTAAGCCAAACGTGCAATATACTCGAATGTCTTCATATAGTTATACAACCAGTGGCGACCGCCCCATAAGGGTCGCAGGGGCGCCACCCCCCACCCGTGGTTGGGTATATTTACTAAAGGAAAATCCACTTTGCACTGCAAGTGCACTTGGAAGTGCAGTCGCTGTAGATCTGAGGGGGACATGCAAAGAAAAGAAGAAAAAAAATGCATTTTTGCTTGTAAATTATTGGATGATAAAATCAGCAGAGCTTCCCCTCATTTCAGATCTTCCCCAAGTGATTTTTCAAGTGCACTTGTAGTGCAAAGTGGATTTGCTTTTAGTAAATCTCCAATGACCATAGGTGTGCGCAGCCTTTGGCATTAGGGTGTGCACCCCAAAGCTCAAACACACTCTACCGATCACTCACTTTCTTCATTCAGAAAGGGAAGGGGTCGGTAAATGACATATTTACTGGCCCCTTCCCCTACTCATCCTAAAACATCCACAGCAACAACTGGTGGGAGAGGAGGGAAGCCGGCAGTGCTGTGGGGGGAAAGAGGGGGAGCCAGGTCAGTGGGGGAATGTGTTCTGCACAGGGTGATTAGGGTGTGCCTGGGCACACCTGGCACACCCTGTGCGCACGCCTATGCCAACGACCCAGAGCAATGTTTAGGGTCTGTATTCATATAGATAGATTCTGTCTGATAGTGAGATAAAAGGATCAGCAAGGCACATCTATTGGGCAGCACTACTAAAAGGAGGAAGCAGAGACTGAATATAAAGGGCTAGATTCAGCAAGAATTTACGCCGGCGTATCTATTGACACGCCGCGTAAATTCAAAGCTGTGCCGGCATATCTTCTTTCTGTATTCAGAAAGCAAGATACGCCGAAATTAGGCTAAGATCCGACTGGCGTAAGTCTCTTACGCCGTCGTATCTTAGTTGCATATTTACGCTCGCCGCTAGGTGGCGCTGCTGTCGATTTCAGCTTAGAATATGCAAATGAGCTGTATACGCCGATTCAGAAACGTACGTGCGCCCGGCGGATTTTTTTTACGTCGTTTGCGTAAGGCTTTTTCCGGCGTAACGTTACTCCTGCTATATGAGGCATAGCCAATGTTAAGTATGGACGTCGTTCCCGCGTCGAATTTTGAAAATTTTACGTCGTTTGCGTTAAGTCGTTCGCGAATAGGGTTTCGCGTAAATTACGTTCTCGTCGAAAGCATTGACTATTTGCAACGTGATTAGGAGCATGCGCACTGGGATACGTTCACGGCCGGCGCATGCGCCGTTCGTGAGAAACGTCATTTACGTGGGGTCATGTTTTATTTACATAAAACACGCCCACCTCTTGACAATTTGAATTCGGAGCGCTTACGCCGGCAGATTTCCGCTAAGCCGCCGCCGCAACTTACGGAGCAAGTGCTTTGTGAATACTGCACTTGCCTCTCTAAATTGTGGCGACGTATCGTAAATAACATACGCTACGCCCGCACAATCTTACGTCACCGTACCTGAATCTAGCTCATAATTAGCAATATGCTCCAGTGTACATACAGTATATAATAATGCATTGACTATTTGCGACGTGATTAGGAGCATGCGCACTGGGATACGTTCAAGGCCGGCGCATGCGCCGTTCGTGAGAAACGTCATTTACGTGGGGTCATGTTTTATTTACTTAAAACATGCCCACCTCTTGACAATTTGAATTTGGCGCGCTTACGCCGGCAGATTTACGCTACGCCGCCGCAACTTACGGAGCAAGTGCCTTGTGAATACTGCACTTGCCTCTCTAAATTGTGGCGACGTAGCGTAAATAACATACGCTACGCCCGCACAATCTTACATCGCCGTACCCGAATCTAGCCCATAATTAGCAATATGCTCCAGTGTACATACAGTATATAATAATGGCAAAGGATAAAAAAGCTTTCAAAACATTGAAGGATTCGGTGTCATTTATGTTGTAAAGCGCCGCGTAACCTGTCGGCGCTATATAAATTCTGTATAATAATAATAATAATACTGTCCAACTTAAAAAAAGAAATAAAAAATCTGAGCACTGCTAAAACTCTTCCATCCAGTCCTCCAGCAAGCCATGTTTTCCCATCTTCCCTCCATTCCATCGATACAGCATTGGTGGGATGGGGGGCACAGGACACTCCCCTGAGGAGGCTGCGATGTTGGAATGGGAAGAAGTTAGGAGACATGGGAATAAAAGAGCACTTATTTCAGGGACCTTCCTCGAGGAACTGTTTTATCAAAAATGTGATAGTATTGTGGCTCACCGGTCCTTAAGATGGGATGGCTGCAGTTTTATATTTTTTTCACATTTTTTTCCCCTATATTTTAACCTGGTAATCCTGCCAATAAATCACTTCCTGTTCAAAGATGACAAATGAGCAGTATTGTTACCTTAGGACAGGGAGCAAGCTAGGACTACATAACAGCTCCCTATTCCTCTCTATAACTGGGGAAGGTGTTTTGCAGCCCATTAAGATAGCAGGAAGCAATGTTCACTGATAACAGACCAGTGTCAGGGATTACAGGAAGTTATCAGCTCCCAAGATTTCTAGTTGGATGAACAGCCATTTCTTTGCACTTGTTCCCTGCCAGCGGTTGACAGCGTGCCACTGGAGGGCTTTGTTTCAAGATAAGTCTTTCATAATGTGCTAGTATGCAATGCATACTAGCACATTATGACATTACATTGCAGGGAGAAGCTTTTTTTTTTTTTTTACTTTTGCTTTAATACATGAAAGGTGAGCAAGGAAGAGAAATGTATTTTTTTTTTCTTGTACATATTAAACATTATGGTTTAAGGATATTTAAACCAGCATCATTACATCACTTTTATTTCTGCAAAGCACTTGGCTCAATTTACTAAGCTAAAACGCACATGTTATCTGCTCTAACGATCATTATTTTCAGCTCCCATTACTGAACAGAATAACAGTTATGACTTATTGAATTAAAGCCCAGCTCTGGAAAATCAGAAAAGTCTCCCTTTCAGTGCACCGGCACTGCAAGGGTTAACATCCGATTTATCCGCTTGCCGACGGTAGCACTTAAGATGTACGATGGCAAGGCGGCTCTGCTGCACTAGAGCATGTACTAGATACGCGATTCGGCACTTATGGGTAGGAGGCGCACGCGCCGCCGGCGACCCAGCTGTGCTGCGATTATACACAGCAGATACCGATCAGCAGGTGCCAGGGAATGGATGACTGCTGGCACCCACTGATCATCAGGAAGACACACAGGACAGAGCCCTGCCTATGTAAACAAGGCAGAGCGCTCCGTCCTCACAGCAGGGAAGGTATGGATTTTCTTTCCCCACAAAGCAGGGAATAAAATCCATGACTTCCCTTAGTAAAAACAGCACACACAGTACACCAAAACACTTTAACCCTTTCCCAGCCAGTGTCATTAGTACAGTCACCATGTATATTCGTAGTACTGATCACTGTATTGGTGTCACTGGTCCCCAAAAAGTGTCAAAAGTGCCCGTTATGCAGCGTACACACGATGATTTTTCGGCATGAAAAAAAAATTAAAAACGACGTTGCCCACA
This sequence comes from Rana temporaria, assembly GCF_905171775.1. Classification (NCBI taxonomy): domain Eukaryota; kingdom Metazoa; phylum Chordata; class Amphibia; order Anura; family Ranidae; genus Rana; species Rana temporaria. Next base: position 43,820,246 of record NC_053500.1, read on the forward strand.
CACCATCGTTTTAAAAAAAATGATGAAAAAAGCGCGGTGACTTACAACACGTACGACGGCACTCTAAAGGGGAAGTTCTATTCGCCTTTGGGCTGCTTTAGCCGATTCTGTGTTAGTAAAAGACGATTCGCGCTTTTCTGTCTGTTACAGCGTGATGAATGTGCTTACTCCATTATGAACGGTAGTTTTACCAGAACGAGCGCTCCCGTCTCATAACTTGCTTCTGAGCATGCGCGGGTTTAGGCGGGTTTAGCCCACACACGATAATTTTTTACTACCCGAAAAACGATTTTTTTTTAAAATGACGTTAAAAAATGCAGCATGTTCAAATTTTTTTATTTTTTTTGTCGTTTTTCAGAAGCCGAAAAACGATGTGAAGCCCACACACGATAATTTTAAATGACGTTTTTAAAAACCTCGTTTTTTTTCCATGCTGAAAAATCATCGTGTGTACACGGCATTAGTGTCTGATTGTCGCATGCCGCTAAAAGTCGCAGATTGCTGCCATTACTAGTATAAAAAAATTACTATATATATATATATATATATACACATATACATATACACATACACACACACACATACACACACACTGAGCCAGATCCACAAAAACGGGCGTATATTTAGGCGGGCGTAGCGCATCTCATATGTGCTACGCCGCCGTAAATCAGAGTTGCTCCTAGGGTATCCACAAAGAACTTGCTCCCATATGCGGGCCGGCGTAACGTAAATTTGACGGCGTAATTCAAAGCAGGCTTGGAGTGGGCATGCTGTATGGTAATCTGGTATGACCCCACGCTTTTTTTTTGAATGGCGCCGTCCGTGGACGTATCCCAGTGCGCATGCGCGAAATCACGTCGCAAATAGTCAATGCTTTCGACGTGAACGTAACTTACGCAAAGCTCTATTCGCGAACGATTGACGTAAACGACTTAAAATTCAACGCTGTTCCGACGTCCATACCCAACATTGCGTACACCTCATAGAGGCAGGGGTAACGTTACGCCAAAAAAAAGCCTTACGCAAACGACGTAAAAAAATGCGCCGGGCGGACGTACGTTTGAGAATCGGCGTATCTAGCTAATTTGCATACTCTACGCGGAAATCAACGGAAGCGCCACCTAGCGGCCAGCGTAAATATGCACCTAAGATCCGACGGCGTACTAAGACGTACGTCAGTCGGATCTAGCCCACATTCAGGCGTGTCTTGTTTTGTGGATACAAAACAAAGGTAGAACTTACGCCGCCGTAAGTTCTTTGTGGATCTGGCCCATTGTGTGTGTGTATGTGTATATATATATATATATATATATATATATATATATATATATATATATATATATATATATATATATATATATATATATATATATATATATATATATATATATATATATATATATAGAGGGGGGTGCAGATACCTGTATAATACAGGTATTTGCACCCACTTCCGGGCACAGACTCCCTTGACCAAATGAGGGACAAATGAGGAGGAAAGAGGGTCATCGCTCCTAATCAGGGACAGTCCCTCGAAATCAGGGACAGTTGGGAGCTATGCCTATGTTGTCACCATCACCTAACCATCAGAATTGGAACCTTTGTCACCAAGTTAGGTGCATTTCGGTGTCATTGATGTCAAAGATGAAGGATGTATGAAGAGTTTTGGCAGATACCAGACACCTAGAGATGATACTTTTTCATTCAGAGGGGCATGCAAGGTCAGAACATTGTCATGCGGGCAAATCCCCAATTCTGCTGGGGTCAGAATGAAAAGCAGATGGAGGGAGAGGAGCAAAGACAAAGTGAGTATTGTTATGATTGTAGCAGGAATGGTGGGGGGTACAAAAGGGAGAGGAGAGGCTGCAGACTGGCCTCTTTACCCAACATACTGCAAGGACAACTCCGCCGCACAGCCAATAACAAAATGCCGAAGGAATTCTCTAGGGCTCATCAGAGGAGATTTACGTGGTGGGAACTATACTAACAGATGGATCTGGTGACAGGAGAATTATGGCAATGGTCAAGGCCAACTTAGACACTGCTATGTGACCTTTGACCTGGAAGCACTGAGGCGTGACTGGTTAGCAGCAGTTACCTCCCCAATTGCATTCAACAGGCTGAGGCAAATGCTGTGTCACAAACAGAATGTGAAAGACTTTGTCTTGCTAAAGCATGGTCACAGAATCATCTATGAAGCAATAGAGAAAGGAGTGCCAAGGAATGCAGAAGATCACCGATCAGATAGAGGAGGCTTTCTTTACAAGGGGTCTTCCAGGTCTTCCCAGGGCTTCCTTAAACAGTGAGCACTGGAAAAACTATGTCCTATCTACATAAACACCAATATAAGGGGGTCAGCTTCCACTGACATCCAATGATGTGGGGGGTCACTCTAAAGGGGCTTTTCTCCACTCAACCCCAATGGAAAGGGTCTTTATTTCACTGACCACCAATGGAAAGGGTCTTTATTTCACTGACCACCAATGGAAAGGGTCTTTATTTCACTGACCACCAATGGAAAGGGTCTTTATTTCACTGACCACCAATGGAAAGGGTCTTTATTTCACTGACCACCAATGGAAAGGGTCTTTATTTCACTGACCACCAATGGAAAGGGTCTTTATTTCATTGACCACCAATGCAAAATACCCTTTATTCGCCGATTACCGATGTAAAGGGGCTTTTCTCCACTGGCCACCAATGTAAAGGGGCTTTTCTCCACTGGCCACCAATGTAAAGGGGCTTTTCTCCACTGGCCACCAATGTAAAGGGGCTTTTCTTCACTGACCACCAATGTAAAGGCGCTTTTCTCCACTGACCACCAATGTAAAGGCGCTTTTCTCCACTGACCACCAATGTAAAGGAGCTTTTCTCCACTGGCCACCAATGTAAAGGGCCTTTTCTCCACTGGCCACCAATGTAAAGGGCCTTTTCTCCACTGGCCAGCAATGTAAAGGGGCTTTTCTCCACTGGCCACAAATGAAAAAGGACCTTTTCTTCACTGGCCACCAATGTAAAGGGGCTTTTCTCCACTAATCACCAACGTAAAGGGCCTTTTCTCCACTGGCCACCAACGGAAAGGGCCTTTTCTCCACTGGCCACCAACGGAAAGGGCCTTTTCTCCACTGGCCACCAACGGAAAGGGCCTTTTCTCCACTGGCCACCAACGGAAAGGGCCTTTTCTCCACTGGCCACCAACGGAAAGGGCCTTTTCTCCACTGGCCACCAACGGAAAGGGCCTTTTCTCCACTGGCCACCAACGGAAAAGGCCTTTTCTCCACTGGCCACCAACGGAAAGGGCCTTTTCTCCACTGGCCACCAACGGAAAGGGCCTTTTCTCCACTGGCCACCAACGGAAAGGGCCTTTTCTCCACTGGCCACCAACGGAAAGGGCCTTTTCTCCACTGGCCACCAACGGAAAGGGCCTTTTCTCCACTGGCCACCAACGGAAAGGGCCTTTTCTCCACTGGCCACCAACGGAAAGGGCCTTTTCTCCACTGGCCACCAACGGAAAGGGCCTTTTCTCCACTGGCCACCAACGGAAAGGGCCTTTTCTCCACTGGCCACCAACGGAAAGGGCCTTTTCTCCACTGGCCACCAACGGAAAGGGCCTTTTCTCCACTGGCCACCAACGGAAAGGGCCTTTTCTCCACTGGCCACCAACGGAAAGGGCCTTTTCTCCACTGGCCACCAACGGAAAGGGCCTTTTCTCCACTGGCCACCAACGGAAAGGGCCTTTTCTCCACTGGCCACCAACGGAAAGGGCCTTTTCTCCAATGGCCACCAACGGAAAGGGCCTTTTCTCCACTGGCCACCAACGGAAAGGGCCCTTTTCTCCACTGGCCACCAACGGAAAGGGCCTTTTCTCCACTGGCCACCAACAGAAAGGGCCTTTTCTCCACTGGCCACCAACGGAAAGGGCCTTTTCTCCACTGGCCACCAACGGAAAGGGCCTTTTCTCCACTGGCCACCAACGGAAAGGGCCTTTTCTCCACTGGCCACCAACGGAAAGGGCCTTTTCTCCACTGGCCACCAACGGAAAGGGCCTTTTCGCCACTGGCCACCAACGGAAAGGGCCTTTTCGCCACTGGCCACCAACGGAAAGGGCCTTTTCGCCACTGGTCACCAATGGAAAGGGCCTTTTCGCCACTGGCCACAAATAGAAAGGGCCTTTTCTCCACTGGCCACCAACGGAAAGGGCCTTTTCTCCACTGGCCACAAATAGAAAGGGCATTTTCTCCACTGGCCACCAATGGAAAGGGCCTTTTCTCCACTGGCCAACAATGGAAAGGGACACTTTTTCCCTGTTTATTTTTTGCCCATTATTATTTCTTACATTTAATTACTAATACCGTATAGAGCAAAAATTGAATGAAATCTGCTCTGAATGTTAAATACTCTACCCATTTTATTCTATTTAAAGTGTTTTACAACTAAAGCCTCGTACACACGATCAGTCCATCCGATGAGAACGGTCTGAAGGACCGTTGTCATCGGTTAACCGAAGAAGCTGACTGATGATCCGTCGCACTCACACACCATCGGTTAAATAACCGATCGTGTCAGAACGTGGTGACGTAAAACACGACGTGCTGAAAAAAACGAAGTTCAATGCTTCCATGCATGCGTCGACTTGATTCTGAGCATGCAAGGATTTTTAACCGATGGTTGTGCCTACTAACGATCGGTTTTGACCTATCGGTTTGGAATCCATCGGTTAAATTTAAAGCAAGTTGGCTTTTTTTTAACCAATGGTTAAATAACCTATGGGGCCCACACACGATCGGTTTTGACCGATGAAAAAGGTCCATCAGACCGTTGTGCTCTGTTTAACCTATCGTGTGTACGAGGCCTAACTGGTCACTCTAATGTTCCAAATCGTTTTTTTGTTTTCTTTTGTACAGGGGTTCACTGACACCTCAAATTATTTCCAGGGTTCCTCATGGAGAAAGAACATGGCCAACCTCTAAAATGAAGTCGGTTCACAGCAGCAAAAAAAAAAAATATGGCTGGGTCCACGGGACTCATGGCGGGCGTGCACGCCCACAATGCCGCATCTTAAAGGGGATGTACCTGTACGCCCATAGCTGTGCGCAGCCTATTGCATTAGGGTGTACACCCCAAATCTCAAACACACATGAACGCCACCTGCTGCCACATGGAGGAGGCTCTGATGGAGGGAGACAGCTGATTGGGAGCATATTATGCTACACTCTAATACGAGTGTAGTGTGTTCCTATGGTTGAACCTAGTCTTTAATATAATGGGGGCATTTACACTGGCCGCTGGCACCCCAAACCACCCACCTGGTGCCACTCCTGGATAGTGTTAATTTACATGGGATGATTAGGGTGTGCCCAGGCACATCCTGTGCGCACACCTATGTGTACGCCCATTTGCCCAGCCGTGCCATTGTCCTGACGTATATCGTTGTGCGCTGGCCAGCAAGCGGTTAAACAATATTTGTTTGCCCAAATGTCAGCTTTAAAATGATGTCGTCTAAACTCTATGGGGTAAAATCTGGTGCAGCTGTGTATGGTAGCCAATCAGCTTCTTCAATTAAAGCGGGGGTTCACCCTAAAAACAATTTTCTAACATTACATCCAGCTCACTCTCTACATTGACAGTATGCCGTTATTTTTTTTTTTGCTGTACATACCTCGTACAGCTATTTTCTTCCCCGGCTTCTGGGTAGGGCCTCCCGCGGAGTGGGCGTCCCTATCCAGCAGGTGATTGACGTGATGACAAAAACCAAAGAAGCCGAACATAGGTGCGCAGGCGCCGTATAGCGCCGACTCGCCATTCGGCTTCTTTCGGCAACCCGTGACGCTCCTTATGCGACGGGTGGAGGTCGTTTTTGTCACCACGTCAATCACCTGCTGGATAGGAACGCCCACTCCCGCGGGAGGCCCTACCCGGAAGCCGGGGAAGAAAATAGCTGTACGAGGTATGTACAGAAAAAAAAAAAAAAACTAACGGCATACTGTCAATGTAGAGAGTGAGCTGGATGTAATGTTCGAAAATCTGTTTTAGGGTGAACCCCCGCTTTAAGCTTTAAAAAGAAAACCTGGAAGCGGATCGGTTTCTATTCAGAGCTGAACCAGGTTTTGCACTCTCGTTTTAGTAAATGAACCCCTATGTTCTTTGTGTACAAGAACATCTATATATACATAGCCATACCTATTCACTGAGACAGGAGCTGCTAAACACCTCCCATCACATTTTGTTCAATGACTAAATCAGGAATGTGCACCCCCCCCCCCCCCCCATTCCCTTTGCATCTTATGAATGTCCTCAAGTTACCGCAGACTGAATGTCAACTGATTGAGAGTCGCTACCTAATCGCTCAGAGCTGGCTCTGAAAAGAAACCACAATAACTGCTTCCCCTTATTACATTTGATAGCCGGTATTATGAGCTGAGGGCGCCATCAGGTGTGAAATCTACTGGATCAGCATATCGATAGATACACAGCCACATTACACTAAGCAGGAAACATCTAGTCACGATCACGCGCTGCTGTGCCTAGATACTCAGTATCTTTATAGACGAGCGCGGATAATCTGAGTCCCTGCACAAGTCCTTATCTATTTTCAGATGACCAGCAATCATTTTGCAGTATCCAAAATTCAGCAAACCGCAATCTCCATCTGTAAAGATAGATAGCAGGGATCAATATCTGGCACGCCATGCTCCTGTTCAGCGTTCTGATATTCCTCATCCACAAAAACATTTAAGTATGTTTCCCACAATCAAATTACCTTAAATGGCAAAGATCTCAATGCGCATTCCGTGCAGTTTCTTGAGAATTTAAAGAGACCTGGTCCAGCAATCTCCTGCAATAGAAGCCCCGACCACATTCCCCTCTCTGGTGGCCAGTCTCTCCTACCTCTCTTTCCTTGTAGTGTTGTAGCCCTGGAAAGCCTATCCTTGGAGTGTCAGATGCCCGCACACTCCCATGTCGCATGAGCGCACACTCCCATGTCGCATGAGCGCACACTCCCATGTCGCATGAGCGCACACTCCCATGTCGCATGAGCGCACACTCCCATGTAGCATGAGCGCACACTCCCATGTAGCATGAGCGCACACTCCCATGTAACATGAGCGCACACTCCCATGTAGCATGAGCACACACTCCCATGAGCGCACACTCCCATGTAGCATGAGCGCACACTCCCATGTAGCATGAGCGCACACTCCCATGTAGCATGAGCGCACACTCCCATGTAGCATGAGCGTATAGTCCCATGAGCGCACACTCCCATGTAGCATGAGCGTATAGTCCCATGTAGCATGAGCGCACACTCCCATGTAGCATGAGCGCACACTCCCATGTAACATGAGCGTATAGTCCCATGTAGCATGAGCGCACACTCCCATGTAGCATGAGCGTATAGTCCCATGTAGCATGAGCGTATAGTCCCATGTAGCATGAGCGCACACTCCCATGTAGCATGAGCGCACACTCCCATGTAGCATGAGCGCACACTCCCATGTAGCATGCCCGCACACCCCCATGTAGCATGCCCGCACACTCCCATGTAGCATGCCCGCACACTCCCATGTAGCATGCCCGCACACTCCCATGTAGCATGCCCGCACACTCCCATGTAGCATGAGCGCACACTCCCATGTAGCATGCCCGCACATTCTCTCCTACCCCTCTTTCCTTGTAGTGTTGTAGCCCTGGAAAGCCTATCCTTGGAGTGTCGGATGAGCGCCCACACTCCCACGTCGGATGCGCGTCCACACTCCCACCACATGATTGTTTCTTTCTCTGGCTCTCTGAACTCAGTGACATGGGTCCAGAAGAAGGCACTATCATGTAGCAGGGGACACAGACCTCCAAAAAGTGTTGAATGCCAAATAGGCTTTATGAGACTGCAACACTAGGACACCGGAGAAGATATAACAAATGAGTCACCAGAGTATATGATGTCATCTATTGCAAGGGATCGTTGGGTTTAAACTTTTAGAGCAGCCTTTTAAAAAGGGTTTTCAACACAGAGGAACCCTTGAAATAACTTTCTGATCTCAGGGAACCCCTGCTAAAAATGACTATATCTACAACTCACGATACGCTAATGTGAGGGTCAGTGGGAAGACTCCTACTTACACTCGTGGTCATTGAGAATAATTAAGCCTGCCATAGATGGTTCAAATCTTGGCCAGTTTAGCAGGGAGCAGCCAAGATTCGACCACGTATGGGGAGGCTGAATGTACCCAAGTTGATCGATCGATCACCTTGGGTATAACCAGCCTGTCGAATTTTAGATGCGATTATTGCTAGTGGCTATTATAGCCCATCTTCCACCCACCGAGCTCCAGACAACGGATCCACCCACAGAATCTGCAGTTTTCGGTCCTTATAACAGACAGAGGGGAGACATTTGTCAGGTAAGGATACATGCAGGAGGCAAGTATATCCTTATAGGTCAGCACTATGGCAGTAGTTTAGAAAGGATGAGAGTGGCTTTACATCTACTTTAAGATCCAGCTGGATCAGAAGACTGCCATGTAATGTTCATGGGTTTCTGTAGGAGGGTTTGTATAGATGGGCATTGGTTTCCCTGCATTTGAAGCACATATCGAACACAGGTCAGCAGATTCCTATTTACTTTCAATGGTGTAGTATAGATAGCAGTTCTAAAGTTGATTTGGACCAGTTTTGCATTTTTTTGGGGGGGATATAGCAGGTTCTAATTGCATGGATTTGCACTGTAGGCAGCACTGCATTCAAAAGCAAAGGGCAGCATTTGACAATAAAGCTAGGGCTAGATTCAGCAAAGAATTACGCCGGCGTATCCATAGATACGCCGCGTAAATTCAAAGCTGCGCCGGCGTATCTACTTTCTGTATTCAGAAAGCTAGATACGCCGACATTAGCCTAAGATCCGACTGGCGTAATTCTATTACGCCGTCGTATCTTAGGGTGCATTCTCACGCTGACCGCTAGGTGGCGCTTCCGTTGTTTTCGGCGTAGAATATGCAAATTACCTAGTTACGTCGATTCACAAACGTACGTGCGCCCGGCGTTCGTTTTCTACGTCGTTTGCGTAAGGCTTTTTCGGCGTAACGTTGTGCCTGCTTCTATGAGGCGCACTTAATGTTAGGTATGGACGTCGTTCCCGCTTCGATTTTTGAATTTTTTACGTCATTTGCGTAAGTCGTTCGCAAATAGGGCTGGACGTAATTTACTTTCAAGTCGAAACCAATGACGTCCTTGCAACGTCATTTGGAGCAATACACACTGGGATAAGTACACGGACGGCGCATGCGCCGTTCGTACAAAACGTCAATCACGTCAGGTCAACACACATTAACATAAAACACGCCCCCCCCTTACACATTTGAATTACGCGCGCTTACGCCGGCCCCATTTACACTACACCGCCGCAACTTACGGAGCAAGTGCTTTGTGAAAACTACACTTGCTCCTGTAAGTTGCGGCAGCGTAGCGTAAATACGACACGCTGCGCCGCCGTTAGATTGCGCGCCCCTACCTGAATCTAGCCCCTTGTTTTCACAAGCCCCCACCATTTTACGTTGGTCATTAATAATACTTGCAATCTTTTCATGAACCATAATCCAAGAGATTTTGTGTTTCAATCATCAAAGGATAAAAGGGCGTCCTCCATGCTCCTGCTATGCGGCTAACTTTAAATTACAAGGACACTTGCCTGTCCAGGGATCCCGCTATGTTCTCACCCAAGAAGATTCTTCAAAACGGCTTTGGGTGCATGCGCCAGCATCTGTAGTAAGGGAAACCGGAAGTGACACCTTACAGCCTGGTTCCTACTGGTCATGCACGAGTCGTGCTGCGCCTTGTAAATAGTCCCGCAGTCTTCTGGGATTCGTGATGTGTCCCAGAAGACTGCGGGGGAAGGGGGGGAGAACTTCCAGACTCAGTTTGCCATCTGAGCCGAAAGTAAGAACGGGTACCTGTCAAAACTAGGTACCTGCTTCCCCTCGCAAAAAGGGCCAAATGTGGGAGTGGAGGAGGGGAGGCTACAAACAAGCAGAGCTTCACCTTTTGGGTAGAGCTCAGTTTTAAGGTACAAGGATTTTGTTGCTTATGAACAGTGGTTATTGTTCACTCTGGAGCTCATATGTCCCAATTAGAGATGGGCTTAGGCATGTTTGGATCTTAGTCCCGTCCCACCTGCCTGATCCTGCCAGGAAGCCGACACTGCACACCTCTAATCACAGGCAGTGGGACATTTCCCATTCTGTGCAGCTGAGGACTGGTAAATGTGACAATGCCTGTGATTAGCGGTGTCAGCTTCCTGGCAGGTGGGTTGGAACTAGGATCCCAAACGTGCTTGAGCCCATTTCTGGTCCCAATTATTATCGAGAGAAATTCTCTGATGCAAACACTTAATAGTATGAGAAAGAACAAAGATTATATTTACCGACCGGCATGTCACTACCAAAGTAAACTTGCCTACAGTCTAGAACTGGACATCTCTATATATAGAATGCAAACTCTCGTAAACATCTTAAGTCATTGTCAATGAATGTGTGATGACTAATTTTAGATCCACAAAGAAAAGCAGGTAACCGCAGAAAGAGTTGGCGACAGCAAGAGATAAAAAAAAAAAGGAGACTGTGGCAATAAAGGAACAAGCACCACCATGTATGCAGGCCTCACACCTACGGTAAGGCAAACCTGGATGGGTCTGAAAACCAGTACTTTCCCCTGTACCAGTAAAACACGTACAGTAAAACCGTGGGTTGCGAGTAACGCGGTTTGAGAGTGTTTTGCAATACGAGCTGTTTTTTTTTTTTTTATACGGAATTGAATGGCGCGCGTTGTCTCGCAAGACCAGCAGGAATCCAAGCCTCTGAGATGTGCAGTACTGCTTGTGGCCAGATGTGCGGGGGCGCCGTTGATGCTCAAGGACGCTCTGAGTTTCTGAGTGCCTCTGATGCCCTCCACCTCTGGCTACATGTGGTACTGCATACACTAGCAGTGACACTGGAACGAATGATCTGAGTTTCCATTGATTCCTATGGGGAAACTCGCTTCGATATACGGTGCTTTGGATTACAAGCATTCTTCTGAAACGAATTATGCTCGTAATCCAAGGTATTACTGTATACTCATAACATCCAATCATAATCAAGCTAGCTCGGCTAAATAACCAACCCAAATATATTCAAGTATGGAATTGGGAAAGAGAAAAATCACACTAAATAGCAGCGTTAGGTCCTGGAAAGCCATTAATAGGGACAGGTCATATCACTTTTCTCATTAGAGGTGCTGTTTTTCCTCAGTCCATCTGCTCAGCATAGACAAGGATGTACTTCGCTCTCTCCTCACACATGTGGAGATCAATCACCTTCTATTAATTTGGTGAACTGATGAAAACCAGCAAGGAGGAAGTGCGCTGCATTTAAAAACGACCACTTGTTCTACCCCTTAGGCTAGCCAAAGACACAAGACCGCATTCTCCACAGTTAAAAGTCAGCAGGTTCAGAAAACACACAACGGGGTCACATAATATACTAATCATGCTTGCTAATGCAGGAACTGTGCTTAAAGCTGAACTCAACACAAAAACATTTACTTTAAATACATTTCTCAAGAACCACAACGGACCTAACAAAGTGGCAAAGAAGCAGAAACATCATCGCTGTGCTGTACATAGACTTTGCAGACAGCAGAACTGTGGGAGGGGCTCAGCTGAGTTATGGGAGGCCTACCAACTACAGGAGGGGGCGGAGACCAGACCACTCACCCTGCACAAGAAGAGAGACCAGCAATGACAGGTCTTTATTACAGGAAGTTCCTGCACAAAGGCAAAGTTTCTCAGTGGGTTACTATACAGATCTGAAAGAACACAATGCACACTGATTACAGTAAGAAAACACATGCCCCTTGTATTAAGACCATATTTGCCTATACCAGAGTTCAGCTAATGTACTTAAACCAAAACTATTTTTTCAGTATTTTTGGCAGCACAACTTACTGTACAGTTTATTTGCGGAAATTATTTTTTTTTGTGAATCTGCTGCAAAGTTTTTTACCTGGAGATCCTGCCAGTAACATAACTTGCTGTAGAGTGACATCTCTGAACCACTACCCCACAATTAGCAGCAGCAGTATATAAACAAAAAGCTTCTACTCACTGGGGTAGATTCAAGAAGCAATTGCGTCTGTGTAACCATAGGTTACACAGCGCAATTGCTTACTTGCCCCGGCGTAACGAGTGCTCCTGATTCAGGAACTTCGTTACGCCGACTGCAGCCCAAGATCTGCGCGGCATAAGGCTCTTATGCCCGCATATCTTAGGCTGCATTCTTGTGGTGGCCGCTAGGTGGCGTTCCCGTTGTGCTCAGTGTATAGTATGCAAATTGCATACTAACACCGATTCACAACATTGCGCGAGCCCTGCGTACGCAATTTACGTCGTTTACGTACGGCGGTTTTCGCGCAAGGCTGCCCCTGCTATTAGCAGGGGCAGCCCATGTTACATATACCCGTCGTTCCCGCGTCGCGAAATTTGAATTTTACGTAGTTTGCGTAAGTGAATCGTGAATGGCGCTGGACGCCATTCACGTTCACTTTGAAGCAAATGACGTCCTTGCGACGTCATTTGCCGCAATGCACGTCGGGAAAGTTTCCCAACGGAGCATGCGCTCTACGATCGGCGCGGGAACGCGCCTAATTTAAATGATTCCCGCCCCCTACGGGATCATTTAAATTGCATGCTCCTGCGCCGGGCATTTTGCCGGCGCCCCCGCGCAATTAACGGAGCTTCTGCTCCGTGAATCAAGGGCAGCGGAGCAAATTTGCGGGGGCGCAGGGCAAAAACGTTGCCCTGCGCCTCCGTAAATAATGCGCAAATCTCTTTGAATCCGGCCCACTGATCCTTCATTCCACCGAGAATGGCGGCGGAGGCAGCCGAGCTCGGCTGCCGACATCGCGGGCGCGCTGGACAGGTAAGTGTCCATTTATTAAAAGTTAGCAGTTGCAGTATTTGTAGCTGCTGGCTTTTTAAAAAAAAAAAAAAAAAATTCAGGTGGACCTCTGCTTTAAGGGTGTCTTTCTGAAAGCGGGGGTTCCATGGGTATTTTTTTTTTTTTTTTTTATTCTGCCGGTGTTACCTTGCTTAATCCTGCTCTCGCGTGTCCTAATACTTGAGCAGGCCCGCATAGTCATTCTGCAGGAAAAGATACCTTTATAAAAATTTGCAATGGACGTTTCCATCTTGCTTGTGGGCAGTCTGAAGCCCACAAGCAAATGCTTCCAGGATACGCTCTCCCGCGCATGTGAAGTGTTGACGGCGAGCGGCGCCGTCAACACTATACAGTTGCCGAGTCACATGACCCGCGAGATAACGCGGGATTACAGTACAGCGCGTCTCCTGGGAGGCTCGACACATCACTCCCAGGAGACATCGCGCACGGCCTGGGAAAACGAAATACACGTCCACTCCCGCAGGGAAAGGATCCCGGAAGTAACACTAAATGCTGGCTTAGCAAGGTAAGCAATCAGATTGAAAAAAAAAAAAAAGATGGATTCTGCTTAGACGATGGCTAGTGCTATGATTCAGACAAACTTGACATTTAGGGTGAACCTCCGCTTTAAGTATGTTGTAGACCAGCGGTCTCCAAACTGCAGCCCTTTGCTTGCTTTTATCTGGCCCTTGGGGGCACCATTTCATCCACTGAGACCTTTGCTTCTCCCAATGGCCACTAAATTCTGAAGGACAGTAACCTGGCCCTTTGTTTATAAAGTTTGGAGACCCCTGTTGTAGACCATGGATGATCCGGTTCGCTTTTGTAAGCTTTGACAATGGTCTTCTAATGGCTACAATTAAGTTTAGCAGAATGGACTGCTGTTAGTGACGGTCTATAACCTCCATTACCAGTTCAGAGACGAATTCATAAGGCTGGGTTCACACTTTCGCCGCTTGCGGCTCACAGCAGGGGTCCGGTGCATGCTGGTTTACTGGTTCCGGTACGAATTTTGGGCTGAGATCGAACCTGAAACGCACCAAAAAAGGCACACGTTTTTCCGGCACACCACACTGGACCCGCTGCATGGATATGTTCTCAGTCTCCTGCTACGCGAATTGGATGCGGGGAAACGCGCATTCAATTTGAAAAAGGTGTGAACCAAGCCTAAAAGATCTTGGGAAACAAAGAAGACAAATTTCATCCCACAGCACAAAAATATTGAGGGATGTTTTCAGAAAACAATTCAACGAATGCAAATTCCAGGACGGCAAACACAGCCTTGGCAGCGCAGTTTCAACTTGCGTTCAATGAACTTCCAGAAGTGTCAGACAAGTGGAAGAGACAGGCCTTTCCTGCTATCTAATCAATAGCAGAAAGCACATGGTGGGAGAGCAAGGCTGTGTGACCTTTGTGTCTGACTTGCAGCTGCCTCCACCAATCGCCTATAAAAGCGCACAGTGGATGTGACTAGGTCAGGTACCTGGGTGAACTCTGATTACCGCCCCAGGGAACGGTTACGGCTGGTTGAGGAAGTGAGGGCTTGGTGTACAGCAAAGATCACAGCGGGAAAATGATTTTGTTAATTAGGGGAGTAAGCTGCCTCTGGAATCCAGCGACACAAGCGATCTGTGGCGCAACAGGCTTCTTTATTTATACTGCACCCAATCCTGCAAGACCCGCAGGATGCTGTTGAATCAATATCAGTGGGAAATAAGAGCTAGTCACAGGCCTTGATTTTAATTTTCATGTTGAACACATACAGATTAGACAAAAACAACCTTTGTGGGCAACCTCTTAAAGTTGAACATTAGTCAGAAAATAAGTCCTTTAAATCAGGCTAGCCCCTTTTGCAGGTATAGCCATGTAAAAAGAATTTGTAATAAATTGTTTAAAATCCAGTAATACACAGTCTGCTCTGCACATACTCAGTTGATCTTTATTTTTAGGTACTGTGCCAAAATTTGTAAGGCCAATCTGCCAACAGCCTAAAGATTTCCTGCTGTTCAGGGGCTCTGGGCTTCAGCAAAATGGCAGCCTCTGGCAAGGAGATACAGGAGCAATGCTGGAGGCAATTTGCAGCACACACTAATTTTGAAAGCATAATTATTAATGTGGAAGGTATGTTCCTTGCTAAAGAACATTATTTTGTTATCAAGTTGTTATGGGTAAAGTTCCACTTTAAAAGAGGCACTGTTACCTTGCCTCAATTCAGGACAGTGTCAACATCTGTTTACAGGGCCCGCCCTGCTGCACTTAAACCGAAGTCTAGTACACACGGGCTGAATGTCGGACAGCGTTCGACCCATGTGTACTGCAGCCGGTCCGACAGAAGCCAACTGGCTTCTGCCAATTGGGAATGACCGAAAAAGGTCTGCCGACCAGCTTAGGTTGCTGACCGGAGAGTTCTGGCAGGGGAGCCCTCCCCCTGTCAGTACAGCGATCTCCCCTGCTATGCTATTGTGTTCAAACATCGCATGGTTAGTACAGCCATAGCTGTCAGGTTTTTCGTTTAGCCCTGCTGGGTTGAACGGCAAATAAAACCCTACTAGTGTGTACTAGGCTTACACCTTGCCAGCACATCCTCAATGCTCCTTTCAACATAAAAATCCCAGTAGTGGCTGGTGTCAGATGCTAGGGAAACAGTAGCGTCACTCCTTCCATCACGTGACTAACGACTGGCTAGTCACATGACCTTAGCACTGTCACATGGGAAGAGGTAAAATGCTCTCCAATATCCAGAAACACCAGATTTCCAGAACACTATGGGTTAGCTAGAAATAACCCCTTTGAGGCCTGGTTCACACTGGTACGATTTGAGATGCGATTTGAGATGCCAAATCGCATCTCAAATCGGCGCAATGGCACCGTCCTGCACCGATTTCAAAAAGTAGTTCCTGTACTACTTTTTGCGATTTCGCAACCTGCACAGATGTCTCTGAAATCGCGGCTGAAATCGGGACTGCCAGCGGGAGTGAAATCAGCTGAACTCGCACAGCTTCACTCCCTGCAGCCCAGTGTGAACCTGGGCTAAAGGAGAATTATAGCCAAAGCTTTTTTCAGCTGCACTGTCCCTGGGCCAGTCCAGACTCTGAAAATAACCCAACCATATTGTTGGGATCAACCTAAATGTCTGAACCGGGAGCTGGCAGAGCATCTCAGCGAGCCCTTGGGAGCTTGAGCCAGCCAATCCTGCCCCTCCACAGCCCAGCTCTCCAAGGAGCGCTGGAGGGGCTCAGAGGGACCAGTGGCGGCTGGTGCTCCATCGGTCGGGAGGGGGTGGAATAAGGACCTGACACCCCCCCTCCTCGATCCATCCCGCACCACACCCACACCCCCCCTCTGCTCAGCCCGCACCACAATCTAGTATTGGCACAAAAAAGCCTACTCATGGAACTTTATATTCAACTATATTCAAAAGTCTTACACCCATTGAGTTAACAATATGTACATGAACATTTTTAGTCATACACCACCTTCTTTTGTCTACGCATTTCGCAAAATAAATCCACGCTCTCAAGAGCAGGATGTGTCTCACATCCATGCTGAACAATAACTCAATGCTGTATCCCAGGGCCACTAATAAGGCAGTGCAACCAGTCCTGTTGTACTAGGCCCAAGCCCCATCAGCTAAACAGGGGGGCCCAGGGCAGCTTTAGGCGCCGTGTACACTGCTGCTCCTAAACGGACATTCAGAGGCAGTTGGACAATTTTCAACTGTCCCTGAACTCATTCAATGTTATCTTATGTGTACATGTACACAGGTTTGTTTACCGTTTACAGACGTTGTAAATGTAGCGTACTATCTATCAAGTTAAATCGTTCAGGAGAGGTTGTAAAAACATCTTGTGTACATGAAGCCTTATTGTTCATGTTTGCCTAAATCAGGGGTGGGGAACCTTTTTTCTGCCGAGGGCCATTTGGATTTTTGTAACATCATTCGGGGGCCGTACAAAATGATCAACTTAAAAATTAGCCTGTTATAGCGGGGATTAAACGTGTCCCCCCCCCCCTGCATCACTGGACTCCTTTACATTACACAGCACCTTGCACCTCTGGACCCCTTTACATTACACAGCACCCTGCATCACTGGACCCCTTTACATTACACAGCACCTTGCACCTCTGGACCCCTTTACATTACACAGCACCCTGCATCACTGGACCCCTTTACATTACACAGCACCTTGCACCTCTGGACCCCTTTACATTACACAGCACCTTGCACCTCTGGACCCCTTTACATTACACAGCACCCTGCACCTCTGGACCCCTTTACATTACACAGCACCCTGCATCACTGGACCCTTTACACTACACAGCACCCTGCACCACTGGACCCCTTTACATTACACAGCACCCTGCACCTCTGGACCCCTTTACATTACACAGCACCCTGCATCACTGGACCCCTTTACATTACACAGCACCCTGCATCACTGGACCCCTTTACATTACACAGCACCCTGCATCACTGGACCCCTTTACATTACACAGCACCCTGCATCACTGGACCCCTTTACATTACACAGCACCCTGCATCACTGGACCCCTTTACATTACACAGCACCCTGCATCACTGGACCCCTTTACATTACACAGCACCCTGCACCTCTGGACCCCTTTACATTACACAGCACCCTGCATCACTGGACCCATTTACATTACACAGCACCCTGCATCACTGTTCCCCTTTACATTACACAGCACCTTGAACATCTGGACCCCTTTACATTGCACAGCACCCTGCATCACTGGACCCCTTTACATTACACAGCACCCTGCATCACTGGACCCCTTTACATTACACAGCACCTTGCACCTCTGGACCCCTTTACATTACACAGCACCCTGCATCACTGGACCCCTTTACATTACACAGCACCCTGCATCACTGGACCCCTTTATATTACACAGCACCCTGCATCACTGGACCCCTTTACATTACACAGCACCTTGCACATCTGGACCCCTTTATATTACACAGCACCCTGCATCACTGGACCCCTTTACATTACACAGCACCCTGCACTGTGCAGGACATTAATACATGAGTTACCATGACCATTGACCAGTTCAGGACATTTACCTAGGGTTGCCACCTGTACGGGATTGACCCGGACAGTACGGGGTTTGAATCATGTGTCCGGGTCTCCTTCCGCCTTCTACCCGGACACATGATTCAAACTGTACTGTGGCTTAGCTGGTGGAGGAACACTAGTAGTTAAAGTTGGTAGAGGAAAGTTCTTATCCTTATACAGCAGTTCGGACAATTTAATCTGAGCCCCAATCTCCTCTTCTATACAGATACACTGAGTAATGTAATTGCCGGGATCAGCAGCACAAGGATTACTCTGCAGGGACTATTTGATGGTTTTCGGGCTCAGGCGGAGTAATCCTTGTGCAGAGGTTCTCGGCAATTACATTACTCAGCCAGGGTATCTGTATAGAAGAGGATGTGGGGAGAGTAGATTGTCGGGACTCAGAACTGCTGAATAAAGATAAGAACTTTCCCCTAATGACATTGTGATTTTTTTTTAATATGCAGCATGGGGGGAGGGGGTAAATGTCCTGCACTGGTCATGGTAACTCACAGTGCAGGACATTAATACATGAGTTACTATGACCAGTGCAACTGTGTAGGTAGGACATTTACCCCCCGCCGCCATGCTGAATATTAAAAAAATCACAGACAGTCATCACCGTTAATAATCTTCAGACTGCATACAGAATGATGCAGTCTGAGGATTATTAACTTTGATGACTGTCTGTGATTTTTTTAATATGCAGCATAGCGGCGGGGGGAGGGGGGTAAATGTCCTGCACAGTGCACAGAACATTAATACATAAGTTACCATGACCAGTGAAGGACATTTACCCCCCCCCCCCCCCCATATGCTGCATATTAAAAAGATCATATTCATCATTATTAAATGTAAATATGATGAATATGATCTTTTTAATATGCAGCATGTCGTGGGGGGGGGGGGGGGTAAATGTCCTTCACTGGTCATGGTAACTTATGTATTAATGGTCTGTGCACTGTGCAGGACATTTACCCCCCTCCCCCCGCCGCTATGCTGCATATTAAAAAAATTCGCTGTATTTCATGATGCTGTCTGGCTGCCTTACTTGCTGCTGGAAATGGTTCCTCGTCGGTGGCGCTGGCTCGTCCTCTCTATGCTCCTCCCATCAGTGCCATCCCAGCCAGCATGACTGGTGATCCCCGCCCGCCGTGAGTGACGTCACGCCGCCGGCGGGGCTGTAAACCTAGGGAAGCATCTTAGCTGCAGTGCAATGGCTGGAGGCTGGCGCCGGCTAACAGGGGCGGGCCGCAGGAGCGGAGTTAATGCTATTGGCTGGAGGCTGGCGCTGGCTAACAGGGGCGGGCCGCAGGAGCGGAGTAAATGTATTTCTAAACACACGGACAATGAATGAATGATCGCCATGATCATCCATTCATTGTCAGTGTGTTTAGCAATACATTTACTCCGCTCCATAGTGACAATCGGCGGCGGTGTTTTACAATCGCATGGGGGGCCAGATTAAATGATTTCGCGGGCCGCAAGCGGCCCGCGGGCCGCAGGTTCCCCACCCCTGGCCTAAATGAATAAATGGACTTTACTAGACCACACTCTCACTCCTACTTGCTTACCAGGACTTAAAGGGGTTGTAAACCCTCACGATTTTTCACCTTAATGCATCCCAAAACTTCTGGCAGTCACCGGCCACCCCATTTTACTTACATGAGCAGTGGAATTCACTTGTGAAGACGGGCTGTCCCTCTCTCCACGGGGTCCCGGCTCTTGATTGGATAGATCGATAGTAGCGTGGCCATTGGCTCCCGCAATCAAATCCAATGACGCAGGCACCGGGGCCGAGTCATACATTCATCAGCCGGAGGGCCACGCATCGTATTGCACGATGGTCACTTTTCACGCTACTATTTTTTTGTTGGTTGTCTTACACGTTTGTCACAGTGAGCCATATTCTGAGTAAGGATACGATGGAGTATCTCGGGATACTCCATCGTATCTCTCTTTTTTGGCCCGCGTATCTATGCGAGTGATTCTTAGAATCATTTTCGCATAGATACGCTTAAGATCCGACATGTGTAAGTCACTTACACTGTCAGATCTTAAATGTAATTACTCCGCCGGCCGCTAGGTGGCGTTTACGTTCAGGTCTCATTTGTTTATGCAAATGAGCCTGATACGCCAATTCCCAAACGAATTTGCGTCGCGTAACCGTCGCTAACGTCGTTTGCGTAAGGTTACCCCTGCTATATGAGGGGTAACCTTACGCCAGTCCCACGTACGCCATGTTAAGTATGGCGTCGGGTCCGCGTCGTCTTTTCCCGTCGGGTACGTCGTTTCCCCAAGTCGTTCTTGAATACGACTTTACATCAATGACGCACACGTCGGCGTCATTGACGTTTTACGCCGAGAACTGGAGCATGCGCACTGGGCTATTTTAAGCCCGGCGCATGTGCAGTTCGTTCGAATCGGGGGCGCGCTTAATTTAAATACAAGCCGCCCCTTTGGATTTACGCGGGGATACGCCGGGCCAATTACACTACGCCGCCCCAAACTACGGAGCAAGTGTTTGGGGAATACAGCACTTGCTCCTGTAGGTTGGGGCGGCGTAGTGTAAATGGCTTACGCGCCGCCCGCCTAAAAAGTACCAGAATATGGCCCAGTGTGATCAGTAGGGTGTAGGTCCTCGGGCCTGCCCTGAACATCTTGGGAGTGGGTGGATATGGCCTTCTGGCTTAGTTCGCCTGCTCTCATGGGCTCTCCCTTCGGGGGAGCCCCACCTAGTACTTGGGTGGGTCCGTTTCGGCAGACCTTCCAGAGATCGGGGTCCATCTGGTCTCGGCCAGATGGACCATGTGAAGCACCTCAGTTCCGTCTGGAGCCTAACGCCCTGGGGGATCAGGGTAAGGTCCCTCCTAGTGGAGGACAAGTGTAAACACCCGTTGCACGTTTTGTGTCACTCTTTATGCATGTGCACTTTTTTTGGGCACCGGGTGGAGTTTTTGGGTGTGTTTCACACGCCATGGGCTTTTCAAAAAAATAAATAAATTCATCAGCTATGGACTAAGGTAACCCCCTGGCAGAGCACTCCTCCTAGGGGGTTATCTGATGCGGGGAGCAGCCGCGAGAGCCACCGAAGGACCCCAGAAGTCGCAGATCAGGGCCACTGTGCAAAACGATCTGCAAAGTGGTGGTAAGTTACTTAAATGTTACTTAAAAAAAGACAAAACAAAGCTTTACAACCACTTTAAAGCAGATGTCCGCTGAAAAAAAAAAAATTAAAAGTCAGCAGCTACAAATACTGCAGCTGCTGACTTTTAATATTGGCACACTTAACTGTCCTGGAGTCCAGCGTCGTCCGCAGCAAAGGACGAGCGATCGCTCGTCACTCTGCTGCCCCTCCGCCATCCTCGGCGAGGGAGCCAGGAAGTGAAGCGCTCCGTCTTCACTGCCCGGTTCCCTACGGCGCATGTGCGAGTCGCTCTGCGCCTGCTGACTGGCTCCCGCTGTGCTCTGGGAGTCGAGTGTTCCCAGAACACAATGGGGGGGGGGGGGGGGTGACGTCCAGACTGTGGCCGGAAGTGGGTGCAAATACCTGTCTTTAGACAGGTATCTGCACCCCCCTCCCCTCTGAAAGGTGTCAAATGTGACACCGGAGGGGGGAGGGTTCCGATCAGCGGGAGTTCCACTTAAAATTACGTTTCCCTAGGCCTCATCAGGTTAACAGAGGGGGCCCAGGAGGTGGGAGCAGAGTAGGGACTTTTTTTTTTCCATTTTCGGGGTGTAGGTAGACAAAGTCAGTGCTGCTTTTCTGCTTCACCCCGGGAGGGGTTGGTAGGGTGTAGGCGTGGTTGGGGGGCCCCCAGTCAGTATGGAGCCCTGCTATATCCTGTTTACATTTTGCTGTAACAGTGTCTGTGTGACCACTACAAAATAAAATTAAGCCTTCCCTATGTGGATAAAGGCAATGCCGTATTTTATTCTGGTCTCCATAGCAGCGCAAACAGGGTTTGATTCATAAAAAAAAAAAAAACCTTTTATGAACCTTTACCATGCTGCCGAACCACATATATGCACGCGCTTGAAACTCGCTTTTCTTAAAATACCATTTAAAAAAAAAATTGAAGGTTACATAAAATATATACTCTGCAGAGCAGCAGATGTTGTGGCTCTCTTTTAGCTGTACAGAAGATTCAATAAATAACACAGCAGAAATAAAGAGTCTAGACGTAAACCAAGCATTATTAATACTGAAAGCATACAATGTCTTTTCATTCACGTCATATAAACGCTTTGAGCATCAATAACACTTGTGTCTAGAGAAGCCTCTCTCGAAAAAATACAACAAAGCGTCGTGGCAATGGGAGCATCGCCATATCACAGGGTAAGAAAAGTCATTGAAAACAACAATATTTTCCCTTCAGCAAAGACTATAAATTAGCGCAATGAGAAAATGACCTCAGGAAGCCGGATGTCATTAGAAGAGGACAGCAAGAATCCAGACATTAGGACAAATTCATTATTTTGCTGCCTCCAGGGCGAAGGTTATCATCGGAAAGACCAGATTTATAAACACGCATTCTGACGAAGGAACAGAAAGACTTATTTGGAGAACATGGGGTTTTGTGGATCCTGTTTCACTATGAGATGTGCATTTATTTATTTAATTAGGAGGTAATTATATAGGGGGCCCATCAATTTACGCAGTGCTTTACACATTTATATATATATATATATATATATATATATATTAGTACATTCCCGACAGTCCCTGCCCTCAAGGAGTTTCCATTTAGGGGTGAACATACTAGGGCCAATTTAGACAGGAGCCAATTAACCTATTAACGTGTCTTTGGAGGGTGGGAGGAACCCACACAGGCACAGGGAGAACATGCAAACTAAAGGCAGTGCTGTGATTGGAATTAGAAAAGACGACCCTAGAATGACTAAAGCCTCGTACATAATCGGACTTTTATCAGACTTTTCCATGGATTTTGGTCCGAAGGGCGTTGGCCGTGAACTTGTTCTGCATACACATGGTAGAACATTTTCAGCCAACATTCACCAAACCACGTGGTTTTTCGGCTCTTTACTGCCACCCTTTGGGCAACTTCTGCTATTGCCGTCTGATGTTTAGCATTGGTTCAAAGCATGCGTGTTTATACTTTGTATTTTAGTACACACGATCAGATAATCCAACGTAACAGATTTATATGACCCTTACTGCCTCACAAAAGTCGTCCCATTGGACGAAACGTACGTCAGGCGAGGCACGGAGCAGCGGTGACGTCCGAACACTCGCGGAGGGTGCTGGACAAAACAAATGTTTTCCTTTTGAGCCTAATTTTATCGTTTTTATTGTAAGTACACCTTTTAACCACTTAAGACCCGGATCATTACGCAGGTAAAGGACCTGGCCAGTTTTTGCGATTCGACACTGCGTCGCTTTAACTGACAATTGCGCGGTCGTGCGATGTGGCTCCCAAACACAATTGGCGTCCCTTTTTTCCCACAAATAGAGCTTTCTTTTGGTGGTATTTGATCACCTCTGCGGTTTTTATTTTTTGCGCTATAAACAAAAATAGTGACAATTTAGAAAAAAAAAAACAATATTTTTTACTTTTTGCTATAATAAATACCCCCAAAAAATATATAAAAAAGGGCTTTAGGTCGATACGTATTCTTGTACATATTTTTGCTAAAAAAAAAAAAAATCGCAATAAGCGTTTATCGATTGGTTTGCGCAAAATTTATAGCGTTTACAAAATACGGGATAGTTTTATTGCATTTTTATTATTTATTTTTTTACTACTAATGGCGGCGATCAGCGATTTTTTTCGTGACTGCGGCATTATGGCGGAAACATCGGACAATTTTGACACATTTTTGGGACCATATGTGTTTCTAACTAGGGGGGCGGGCTGGACGTGTGATCATTGATCGCCTTTCCCTATATCAGGGAACACACGATCAATGACAGCGCCACAGTGAAGAACGGGGAAGCTGTGTTTACACACAGCTCTCCCCGTTCTTCAGCTCCGGGGACCGATCGCGGGACTCCGGCGGCGATCGGGTCCGCGGGGGTCACGGAGCTTCGGACCGGGTCACGGCTAGGCACTTAAAGAGGACGTACAGGTACGTGCTTGTGCCCAGCCATGCCATTCTGCCGACGTATATGTGGCGGTCCTTAAGTGGTTAATAAACTCCTGTGTTCTTTAAAAAGAATGTTGCGCCAAGATTTTTTCTTCCTCTTTCATATGATGAATGTGTGACCGGACTCTTAAGCCCTGTACACACGATCGGATATCTGATGGAATCTAATCCGATGGATTTTTTCATCGGATATTCAATGAAGCTGACTTTCATCAGTCTTGCCTACACGCCATCAGTCAAAAAATCAGATCGTGTCCAAACGCGGTGACGTACAACACTACGACTAACCGAAAAAAATGAAGTTCAATGCTTCCAAGCATGCGTTGACTTGATTCGGAGCATGCGTGGATTTTTGACCGATGGAGTTCCATACAGACGATCAAATTTTTCTATAGGTTTTTTATCCATAGGAAAAAATTAAAACATGTTCTATTTTTTTTACACCGATAAATAACGCTACAGGAGCCACTTCAGTTTGATTCTGTGTAAGCCATATGGTCAATCTTCTTGGGTTTGTGGAGGGGACGGGCACAATACAGTATATTCCACAACACCAGATTGCATAATAGATTTGCTTTCAAAGAAAACATAAGAGATAAAAAGCTTAAATTGATTATATTTGACGGTTTAAGCAGCTCAACGTTTTTAAAAAAGACTGCAGATTTTCCACTTAAGCTGATGTTCAGACCTCACTATCTGCCTCTAAGGTCGGCCATAGACGGTTTGAAATCTCGGCCGGTTCTTGATAATGCGTGGGCAGGCTAAATGTACCCAGTTGATCGATCAATCAACTTGGGTACAACGCCGGAATCACTTGCGATTATCGGTAGCAACTAGGGAAGGGGCTCCAAGTGGGCCTGATTGGTAATTAGCCTCCTCTCAGAAACCACGAGTGCCGACAATGCGTATAGCAAAAACAGAGGAAATATCTTGGACAGCCGCACTTCGAAAAAATCTCTTGGTTGTCTTTATTGGTAAAACAGGATAAAAACACTACAAGCCACAGCAAAAATGGGACACACAGATGACGCGTTTCACACCAAAATCCAGTGCTTCGCCATAGCTTATCGGTAGTGGCTGCTACAGCCACTAGAAATAATCACTGTCTTCTCCCGGTGGGGATGGCTTCCCCCACCAGGAGCAAGACAATTGCTTGGCAGGAGGGACTCCCCTGCCAGCACGGTTTGTGTTGATGGGGGAATTGTGCATATTTCGTGCCCGCAGCCTGTGCTTGCGGGTAATAACTTTGCACCGTGTATGGCCTGCCTTAGTTGGCCATATACACTACTGAATAATCAGAGGTGTGCCCGACTGGACCATCCAACAATGGGGTACTAAAACTGGAGGGTGCACAATCTGGTGCAGCCGTGCATGGCAGCCAATCAGCTTCTAACTTCAGCTCGTTCAATTAAGCTTTGACATAGAAGCCTGGAAGCTGATTGATTTCTAGCTGCACTAGTTTTAGTAAATCAACTCCACAGAATTTTTGGCCACTTATCAAAAAGGGGGTCTTAACTGGTATTTTTGCTGTCGGGAACACAGTGAATGGAAAGTTTTCTTTCCCGCCGACAATAGATCCTAGCCAAAAAAAGGCCAACGTAGGGGACCGTCATACACTGCCTATGGGCACTTTAGGTGTGATGAACAGCTTAACTGGACAACACTGAAGAGTGGGAGGTGTAAGTGTCTCCTAAATTAAGTTAGTAGTTTTACATTAGCACTCCATTTTTATTAAGGCCCCAAAGCTTCTTTTATAGCAGGGGTCTCCAAACCTTCGGAACAAAGGGCAAGATTGCCGTCCTTCAGACTTTAGGGGGGCCAGACTAGAGTCAGTGGAAGTAGAAAATGTCGGTGTCCAGTGGGCGTAAAAAAAAAAAAAAGAATAGTGGCCCATCGTTGGTGTCAGTGGGAAGAATTGTGCCCTATCGTTGGTTTCAATGGAAGGAATAGCGCCTCATCGTTGGTGTCATTGGGAGAAATAGTGCCCTTTTGAAAGGGTTGTCCCGATACCACTTTTTTAAGACAGAGTACAATTACCGATACTTTTTTTCAAGTACTCGCCGATACCGATTACCAATACTTTTTTTAATGTCATGTGATGCACTGATAGATGGTACTGACTGATGGCTGGGACTGATGGCTGGCAGTGGCACTGACTGATGGGCACTAATAGGTGGCACTGATTATGCAGCACTGATGAGCACTGATAGGTGGAAGATGTCCACTGCTGGCTTAATGTGGCTGAGTACAGGGTGTACGAAGATGGGTGTCGGAACTCAGGATGTTTACGCATTGACAGTGTACAACGGCAACACGGAGCGTCACTTCAGTTACCGAATGTGTAGGCTCCAGTCACAGATGGATGATGCGGCTGTTCTCTGCACCCCTACCAGCTTTCCTGCTTGAGGACTCCCTCTCCTGTTGCACGCTGCCTCTCCCAGGCATCGGGAGCAGTTGTGCGAGTACAAGTACTCGCGCAAATGCTCGGGATCAGACAACCCTACCTTTCGATGGTGCAAAGAAAAGTACCCCACTGTTGTTGTCAGCAACAGGAATTATGTCCCATTGTTGGTGTCATTGGATATAAATTGTACCCAAGGACTGGTTAAAGGCAAGCAAAGGGCGCCGGGCCGCAGTTTGCACACCACGTTCAATATTATAACCAAAGACACGTGTGGTCACCCCCATAGGTTACGGATATATTGTGCACAGATCAGTTGATTGCATTTCCCACAAAGCAAACAATGAAAAGGTATTTGCTTTTACATAGAAAGAACATGAATATACTGCTACGTAAGATTCACATTTTGGACTGCGCTATGACTTTAGCCAAACTGACATACAGAAAATACACACTTATAACAAGACAGTTGGGCAACGGACGCAATTTTTTTTTCTAATTTGCAGTCCATCTTCGGGACACGTTTTCAGAAGATTAATTGCCGTCTTCCGGTTCAAGCAGATAAAACGGATGGTGGTATTTGTAGTAGCACTACTCCTTTGGTTTGGTACTATGCACTTTCAGCAATGGCAGCTGTTACATGTTAGGTTATGGTTTATACCTTGCTCTCATCTGTTCCAACTCCTAGATACCACTTGTCAGGTTAATGCTGATCCAGATAAGTGCAAAGGTTAAAGGGCACACAATGCATGGATTCCTGTGTTATCTGTGTCTGGGAGGGGCAGGTCCCGCATTAGAAAGGAAGGAAGGAGGAGGAAACAGTGGGGGTGCTTTGAAGACATTCACATGCGGCTCAGTGACACCTAAGCCTATCCATACTGGCAGTCCTCTCCTGAGACTGTTTGTACTCAACTAATCACTGTTAATCCTTTCAAAGTAGTCACATGCTGAAGCTACACACCACTAGACTGAAAGCTGGTCCGTCCAGCAGATGTCCTACACATACATGGCCAAACTGGGACAAAAAGAACTATTGATTTTAGCTGAGAGGTTTGTTCTAATGTAATAAATATTCAACAACATACAATGTGCATATTGCTACAAGAGAATCATGTCATTTTAATGAAAACTGTTCCCTGTTATCCAAGGATGGCCATACATTATACAAAATGATTGTTATGCTCATGGACAGACCAATTAAATGATAGCACCACATCCCTGATATTAATAGATGAAATGAAGAAAAATTTTGATTTTTTAGGTGCAAAGTAAATTACGATAATATCACATATAATGTATTTAAAAAAATATTAAAACATAACAGTTGGCAGGCACAGCTTAATACAGTTTTGTCGAAACAGCACTACAAGATGCCCAACATGTTTCGCCCACATATCAGGCTTCTTCAGGGGATTGCTGTCCGATTCTTGATAGAGGGCTTGTACCTTTTAATCGGACAGTATCCCCTGAAGAAGCCCGATATACATGGGAGAAACATGTTGAGAAATCCATCTTGTAGTGCTGTTTCGATAAAACTGTATTAAGCTGTACCTGCCAACTGTTATGTTTTAATATTTTTTATTTTGCCTTTCAAACTAAAAAATCTTTTATACATTATGGCCCGGATTCACGTAGCACTTACTCCGACGTATCTCGAGATACGCCGCGTAAGTTTAAATGTGCGCCGTCGTATCTGTGCGCCGTGCCCACAGAACTAGATACGCCTGAAAATAGGCTTCCTACGACCGACGTAAGTTTCCTATGCCGTCGTATCGTGGGTGCATATTTACGCTGGCCGCAAGAGGCGCTCCCATTGATTTACGATTCGAATATGCAAATGAGTAAGATACGCCGATTCACAAACGTACTTGCGCCCGGCGCATTAATATACATGGTTTACGTAGGTCGTACGCCCGACGTTAAGTTATTCCCCATCTATGAGGCGCAACTCATGCAAAGGTATGGACCAGGGAACAGCCGTCGTATTTTACGTTGTTTACGTATTAGTACGTGAATAGGGATGGGCGTAGGTTACGTTCAAGTCGTAGGCAGTGATTCGAAGTATCTTAGGCGTAAGTTCCGACGTGATTCTGAGCATGCACACTGGGATGCGTCCACGGGACAGCGCATGTGCCGTACGTTAATCGTATCTTTATAACGCTCAGTCCATCATTTACATGGGGTCACGCCTCATTAGCATGGCTCACGCCCACTGCCACTTACGACGAGTTACGCCTAGGGAACCCAGCGTAGATTTGGGAGCAAGTGCTTTGTGAATACTGTGCTCGCCGCTCTGCACTATGTCGGTGTAGCGTATATTCGATACGCTACGCCGGCATAACTATGCACCGATGTACGTGAATCCGGGCTTATATTTGAGATTATCGTAATTTACTCTGCACCTAAAAAATCTCAATTCTTCTTCTTTTCATACGTTATACAATTTTTCATTCGATTTACCAAGACCATATAATATGAGGTCAATTCGAAACAAGTTTAATTTGTACGCAGTCAGGCAGGCCCTTGCACTATATAGTTCAGGGGTCTCCAAACTTTTAAAACTACGGGCCAGTTTATTGTCCTTCAGACTTTAGGAAGACCGGATTGTGGCCAGTGTGGGCAGAAAATGTCCCAGGTCTGGCATTAGTGACAATAAATATGGCCCCAGGGTTGGTGGTCAATAGAGGAGGACGAGTAATGCCCCCTATTAGTAGGAGGAATAGTATCCCATGATGGGTACCGGTGGAAGAAACAGTGCCCTATTGTTGGTGTCCAAGGGCCGGATAAAGGCTAGTAAAGGGCCACATCTGGCCCTCGGGCCGCAGTTTGGAGACCCCTGATATAGTTGAAGTTAAATCTAAAGGAAATTGAATAAGAATATTGTACTGTATAATGTATGGCCAGCTTTAATGTTGGTGATATATTATATCAGATTTTAAACTAATTCTACTGTCCATCAAGCTACACAACTGTTCACGTCAATGACATCCTATCTCCAGCCAAAAAGTTTTCTTTTCTTTTAGAATTGAATAAAGCGGCAAAGAATGAAAATTGATATCAGGTTTTCATGTCGGTCGGTCTGTCAGCCCATCGGGAAGACCTTCTCTCACTTTTGGTCCCTTTGATGCCTGTATATGTAATGGAGGGTGTTGTTGGCGTCACCGAGACAGGGTGAATGAATGAGTTCCTTAAGCCCGTACACACCACTATTTTTGTTTTGTTTTTACGGGGGGAAAAAGCTGACACCCAAGGTCGGAGCCGCTGTACTAACAATCCAATGTTAGTACAGCAATCTCCCCTGCTGTGCTATTGTGTTCTGACAGGGGGCGGTCCCCCCATTGGCTGAGAGCGCTGACCAGGAGCCAGGTGCTGACCTTTTTCGGTCATGACCCTTCGACAGAAGACGGCCAAACACACGGGCCGAATGTCGGACAGTTTCTATCGAACCGGCCGATTCCACCCGACATTCGGTCCATGTGTAATAGGCTTGCAGAGAATTCCCATCACTTCCTTTTCTGACTATTCACTACTTTTATTCCAACATTTTTCTTTCGCTTCCATATAAAGATATTTGAAGAAAAAACTCACCTTCTACATTTAGCTTTTCTGGTAAATGCTTGTGTACTGAACCATTATATATACTTTTTCTTACAGAGCTCTGGGTAGAACTCAGGAATGCATGCAAGCATATCCATAGCTACATGATCTAACCAAATTAGGGACCCACTGTTGTGCCTGGACAAATCCCAGATAGCCAATGAGCCTACAAAAAACAGCCTTTGATGTTCTTAAATATCCTTTTTGTAGTCAATCAAAGCATACTGTATGTCAGAAACGCACTACAGGCCATTTAACATTAAGGTTCACATCTATGCATTAGGCGGCCGGTGCGTTTTTCTAAAGGGACTGGGACTTTTTTTCGTGTTTTGCATTTAATAGACTTAAATGAAACCACACCAGTGTTGCGTTTGATTTTTGATGTGTTTTGCGGTTTTTATTTTAACACTGTATATAAGCTGGTTGCCAAGCAGGGAGCCGGGAAGCCGGCCGCCACGTCCTTAACAACCGATGAGTCATCAGCTGTCAGCAGGGTTCCTCGCTGACAATTGAATTAAAAAAAAAAGGCTTATCCCTAAAAACCCTTATCCAAGCATGCAGCCTGGCAGGTCAAAAAAAAGGGAGGAGACAAGCAAATGCCCCCCCACCATACAAAGCCACATGCCCTTAACAAGGGCCTCTTCCCAACAACACTGGCCTCTGGTTGGCGGGGTCTGTGGGCAGGGGGGCTTATCAGAATCTGGACACCCCTCCTTTAAGAAGGGGTCCCCCAGATCCCCCCCATATGAATGGGTATCGGGTAAATCGTACCCCTACCCATTCACTCTAAAAAGCAGTAAAATATAAAAAAAAGTGTCAGTTTTTGACAGTCCTTTATTAAAAAAAGAGCTCCGAGCCATCTTCTCCCCTGAGCCGAGTTCTCCCCTGAGCCGAGTTCTCCCCCTGCTGTCTCTTTCCAATGCTGTCTTTTCCCCGAGCAGTCTTCCTCCTCCCCGCCAGTTACCCACGAAAAAAAAAAAAACACTCTTCTTCTGTGGCTGTCTACCTCCTTGTGTTGTCGCCCGCTGTCTGGCATCTCTTATATAGCCATTGGCGTAGGCCATCCCATGACATCACCTTGAGAGCCCGCCCTTTGCAACACATCATGTTTTTTACATTTGACTGCTTTTTGAGGAAAATGGGTAGGGGCACGAAATACCCCTCCAAAACCATACTAGATCCGTAGGGCCTTGTATAGACTTAGGGGGCGGGGGGAGACTCCGTTTTCTTTTGCTTTTTTTCTTGACGCCAATTTTTTTTTTTTTTACATTCAGCTGTCAGTGGGGAACCCCTCCTTAGCAACCAGCTATATACAGCGTGTTGAAAGAGAAGAAAAAAACGTAAAAAATGCAAAATGCATGAAAACTGCATGCAAAAATGCATAAAAAAATAAGGGTTTAAAAAAAGCAAAGTGCATAGAAAAAACGCATCAAGCACAGCCACATAGATGTGAACCTACACTTGGTTGTAAACCTCAGACATGAAATATGAATAAACCATTTCACTTTATACTGTGTACTTGTCTCAATTAAGAGCCAAGTGTCTGCTGCCTCGTTCCTCTGCCATCAGCATGAATCACTTCTGACAAGTTTAGCCAACACCAAGAGAAAAATGGTGACAGGGGAGAGAGCTGCAGCTGATTGGCAGCCTCAGCTCTGTTCCTGTGAGAAGGGGAGTGTCTCTCTTCCTTCCAATCAGCTCTCAGAGCTCTCCTCACTGAGCTCTGCAGAGTGTAACTTCAGCTCTCCGCCCCCTTTTTTCTAAACGCGTAGACAAGCTTATAAATTCTGGGACTTTGAACGGATGTAGATAAGAGAACACTTTACGTAGGGGGATTTGTTTAATTCTCTGTACATCACCTGAGCCCAGTCACTTCTTTAGGTATAGGTAAAGGTTTACAACCACTTTAAAGTGGACCTTTGCCTTTTCGAAAAAATCGGACAGACCAATCAGTATGATGCTTATGAAAATTTTAAATCTATCATGCTTTTTATCCCTCCTTCAGCCAGTGCAGAGAATATATTAATAGGATACCTGTACTTTTGTATAGGTATTCTTTCATTTCTCCTATCAAAGTTTTTTTAAATTCTAAACTATTGCCAGATCCTAATTAAATAAACCACTGGGTGCCGCTGCAAAGTCTCCTGGCCTTTCCTTCTGCACATGCGTGGGAAACCACATTCATAGAGAGGCCATCCACTGTTAGGACACATTAGATAGCCTCTCCATAGGAATGAGTGGCATTTTTCTCACTTATGCACAAAAGCAGCTGCTGAACGACCATTTAAACATTGTCCAGGGTAGAGATATTAGAAATTTGAACAGGTAAGGCACCTATGTTTATATTTTTATCACATATATCAAATCTGAAAAACATTTTTTATTGCGCCCAAAGAAAAGTTATGTCACTAAATAAATGTGAAATACACTGAAAACCTAACTCCAAAGATAGCCCACAATAAGAACCAAACCCTCAACACTCAACTTTAAACCTAAGTGAAATTATAACTACCACATTGATAAATGCTATATTACCAAAGAGACAAATATTACCGTGGCAATTCTAGCAGCGCCAAAATTTACATTACAATGTTGGGTCAAAATTTAAAGGCGCCAGCTGCACTGTGAAGTTGGCAATGAATTTAAAGACCGATTCAGTAATGAAAACAAGACACTGGGGGTGATTTACTAAAACTGGACGGTGCAAAATCTAGTGCAGATGTGTAAACCAATCAGCATTCAGGTTTTTTTTTTTTTTAAAACATCCGATTGACGGAGCCCCAGCCCCCCCCCCCCTCGTTTTACTGACCTGAGCCCTGGAAAGTCCTGCATCGCGAACGCACTTTCCTTTGCTTTTCATTGGATAGATTGATAGCAGCGCAACCACTGGCTCGCGCTGCTGTCAATCAACTCCAATGACACGAGGGCGGGGCCGAGTCTTGTAGTCGGCAGCTATGGACGCCGAATACAGGACTCTGGAGCGCACCCGCAAGGTAACCCCCTTGAGAGAGCACTTTTGAGGGGGTTATCAGAGGCGCGGGGGAGCCGAGACAGCCGCCGAGGGACCCCAGAAGACGAGGATCGGGGCCACTCTGTCCAAAACGAGCTGCACAGTGGAGGCAAGTATGACATGTTTGTTATTTTTTTGTTTTAAATATTTAAAGCTTTAGTATCACTTTAATTGAACAAGCTAAAGTTAGAAGCAGATTGGCTACCATGCAGAGCTGCACCACATTTTGCACTCTCCAGCTTTAGTAAATTAACCCCTGTCCCTCTACAGACCAGGGTAGGCAGGGTCTGCTTCAGGTCAGGTCATAGAAAATGATGTCTAGGTCTAGTGACAATACACAATCACATATATGGTTTATGCGGAGCCCATGGTCTACCACCTGGTCATAGAGCGATTATGTGGCGCCCATAGTCTATGGAGTGACTATGTGGAGACCATGGTCTATCTTGTGATGGGGTAATTATGTGGAGCCCATGGTCTACCTGGAGATGGGGTGATTATGTGGAGCCCATGGTCTACCTGGAGATGGGGTGACTATGTGGAGCCCATGGTCTACCTGGAGATGGGGTGATTATGTGGAGCCCATGGTCTACCTGGAGATGAGGCGATTATGTGGAACTCATGGTCTACCTGGAGATGGGGTGATTATGTGGAGCTCATGGTCTACCTGGAGATGGGGTGATTATGTGGAGCCCATGGTCTACCTGGAGATGAGGAGATTATGTGGAGCTCACAGTCTACCTGGAGATGGGGTGATTATGTGGAGCTCATGGTCTACCTGGAGCTGGCGATGGGGTGATTATGTGGAGTTCATGGCCTACCTGGTGATGGGCGGATTATATCTGCCATGTTCTTTAAGGCATTACTGAAAGGGATAACACAAGTACGATCAAAAATGGAGTACTTAATCTTATATGAAAAGAGGAAGCGCTGTAAAATAGCTACTTTTGGACAAGTATATTAAAAACCAGCATGAGGTGCTTTAGTCAGCTGATGAATTACACATTTCTGAAGGCACGCGTCTTTTTGAACTGTCGGCTACCATCTTTGGCTCTTGAAACCAGGAAGCAATGCTAGCTTAGTAAACACCGATATCATTATCTTTTGTTGTTTCTCTAAGGGCAAGAATGGACTTCACATCATTAAAAGCCACCACAGAGAGAAAAGCAGAAACACCCTGGTCAGATAATTACCACACTCCACCAACATCAATGCAGCCTTCAGTCTTGGCACTTTACTTACAACACAAAAGAATCTGCAGCACAAAGCAACAGTGTAAAAAAAAATACTTGAAAAGCACAAAAGCCAAAATTCCCCGAAGAGAGACAACACTACAAATAGTACCTGAAGGGCTTAATTCATTAAACGCAGTATCACCAGCCCAGCCCCCATTTATGTAAAAAGCTGCAGTATGTCAGTTCCTAGAATAGTGTACATTCCATTCATGTTTTCACAGCACGTGCACGCACATCTTATGTCACACACAACATGTGTAATCTGTACACAAGCCATTCAGCCTAGGCGGGGGGGAAATTGCCAGATCACAAAGCATTAACTCGGTAAAAAGCTTTAAAGCAAGGCTAAACCATATCCAACACCAACTACCCTTAGCTACTAAAGAACCCTATGTAAAGGTGCCCTCTGCACTAGATTGCAGATGGTCGTATTTTCATTCTCATGAATCGTTATACAACCATGTTAGTTTGTGTCCACTGAACATGCATGTTTGTGCCTATGGAGCTGGAAGAGGGGAGCACTCAGGCACGACTCAGAGGGAAAACAATAGCAATCAGTGGAGAAAATTAATCTAGGCCGATCAATTTTTCCACTACGCAGTCTTGGCTAGGAGGAACCGAGGATGACAAAAGACCTACGATCATGCCCTCATCTGATTGTAGATGACCACACTGGGCAAACCTTCTATTTTGTCTGTAGGCACCTTAATACTTACCTATGAACTGCTACAGGCTCCCTCCAACTTTGACAGGAGGACATGTGGACTATGCCAAAGGGTAGGATCTATATTCGGGTAGAGCCAGCTAGCCCAGAACGCCTTTCTTTGAAAACAGAGCACGTGTCTCTTGCCATTGGCTACATTCAGGTGCTAGTAGCTAGAGGGAACCTAATGCAGTTCACAGGCATTACACTGGATGACAGTAGGGTGAGGGGGTGGGGGTTAATGGGAAAATGTCCATTTTAACATTGAAAAATTACATGGGGATGATGCAGCTCTTTGGCCTATATATGTAGAGGGGGAGGGGGAATGGTATTTGACCTATATATGTAACATGTTCCACTATACAAGCTAATTGTTATGGTCGCACAAGCTAAAACATAGTAACAATGTAATAGCTGACATCTATAAAGGTGCCTTAAAAATAAATAAAAAAAAGAGCAATTTCCTGTGTGCTCCAGACTGCTCGGTTTGGATACGCTTATCTAACAAATAGGGAGGTTTACACTGTGGGCATCGATTCTGCCAGACCTTTACATTTTTCAGTTTTAGACAGTTGCCACCCAAAATAAAATCTTAACAGCAGATCCTGTGCCTTTTGCCTTATATCCATTCAAGCCTCTAACAAAGACTCTCCTGCATTCAGTTTTGGATGCCTGTGCATAGCTCCCAACTGTCCCTGATTTCGAGGGACTGTCCCTGATTTGGAGCAATCTCCCTCTTTCCTCTGATTCAAAAAGTGTTTCCCAGTGCTAAACTTTTAATTCAAATTCTAAATTGTTGCATTTGTAAATATTAAAAGGCAATATAAAGGAAAAGTAGTAGTATAAAAAAATATATTTTTTTTGGTTGATTCTCCGTTAAGGGGGCGTGTGCTATGCCGACATACGTTTGCTAGTAGGTGTCCCTCCCCCTCTGGCGGCCGGCGGCACGGCACTAGTGAACAGCCCACTCCTTTGCTGTCTGCCGGTCCTTCCCCCATCTAGGTGCTCCAGTGTCCCCTCCAGCGCGGCAGGCAGGCCCCATATGGGTGGAGAGGAGCGGGCAGTCGCTCCAGTGTCCCCTCTTAGCACAGCGGGCCCCATCTAGGTGGCTAGGTGCAGGCAGCTGCTCCAGTGTCCCCTCCAGCACCGCGGGCAGCAAGGTGCATGTAGTGCCTCTGGTGTCCGCTCCTCCAGTGGCTTCCGCAGTGCATCTCCACTCTCTTCCTCCTAAACGCTAGGCGTACAAAAGGTCGCCTGACGTTTTGGCTAAATCAGGAAACCGGTCTCAAGACCTGCTTCCTGATTGGCGCAGAGGAGATTTAGTGTGAAACTAGCGAATATTCATTCACTATTGTCACACAACCGAGTGGGCCACGGGGCACAGTGCTCTGCTCCCCGAACCCACCCTTTTTTTAAGCCTATTAGAGCCTCTGGCTCCAATCACATGCTTGAAAAAAAAATAAACATTTGGAATTCATGGTCTGGCAACCCTGTATGTAGATCAGGGGGCCGGACGCATGGATAGGGGGAGGCGCCTGTATGCCATTAATGGGGGGGGGGCCACGACTGCTGAAGAAAATCTGACAGTGGTGGACAGCACTCGGATGGGTGTAAGCCAGAAGACACAGGCTGCTAGAGAGGCAAGTATAATATCACCTTTTCTATTGAAGTGACCTATTCAGATTTTTTGGGGTGATAACAGTGTTACTATTAGTACTATCTCCTTGCTTCCTTTTCCCATCAAGCACCCATCACCCAGCTAGAAAATAAGCAGAAGGCCCCTACAACACAAAAAGGAGTTGATTTATTAAAACTGGAGTGTGCAAAATCTAGTGTAGCTGTGCATGGTAGCCAACTTCTAACGTCATCTTGTTAAAGGGGTAGTTCACCTTACAGATTTTTCTGTAAACGTGAACTTACAAAGGTCCCTCTCCTCGTCAAGAGGGACGTTTTGGAGCATTCTAATTGGTCAGCATGGGCGGTGCCGACCAATCAGCAGCCGCAAAGCCCGTCCTGTCAGTTATGCAGAAGACACGTGGATGCAGAGAGGATTTCTAAGCCCTGGACTCCTGGCATGGATATACCGGGATTTTTCGTGGATATACCAGATTTTTATGTAAAGGTGAACTTACACTTTAAGCTTTGACCAAAAAAAAAAAACGGAAGCCGATTGGTTTCAATGGATTTTGCACGCGCCATTTTCAGTAAATCAACCCAAATGTTGCCAAAAGAGTGGAAAAGATTGAGGATTCTAACTCTTTCCCAGTCTATCCAAAAAAAAAAAGACCGCTATGCAATCAGGGACAATAGGAAAAGGCTTTAGGTGCTTTCCAGCACGTTCACACAGATCTTGCAATGTCTCATGGAACTTGTCGTTTCAAAACAGCTGGAGGGCTGAAGTTGCCTACCCCTGGACTAGAGTCGATTGACTCACCATACTTGCACACCATGGGATCTACAAGTCTGCCGCAGTGGCAGATGGGACTTGCAGTTTCACCATTCACAGATCTTTGTGAATGTATGATGCGGCTGTGAATTCAAAAAAATGACAGAAGCCTACAGGGTGAAAAACTCTCAGATTTTGTAAAAGCGGGAGCGATTTGGGAGGGGGGGGGGGAGCTGTCTCAATGTTACACCCTAAATATGGAACATTATATGGAACATTGTCACAAACACAGACTTAACATTCGCTGGAAGAGCACAGAGGAAAACAAAATTCCAATGGGGACACGTGTTTTGGCAACAATGGTTTAAATGGGGATTTCTCCAGGTCAGGAAGTCAAATTTACCAAAAGAACAGGGTTTTATAGACTTCTTACAAAAAAAGTTTTGGCTACTATTTAGATTTTAAGTGTAGGTAAACCCTAAATAGTTTTCATTACGAGCAGCATCAATGCTCACTGCAAATATTTTTCTTAAATAAGCAAAAATAATTTTGTCAATCTGTTGAGAAGTTTCTAATGTGGACATCCCGCCAATAACGGGCATTATGAACCTAAAACAGGAAGAGCTGTTATTGGCAGGATCTCCAGATAAGAAACTTTGCAACCAATTCACAAACAGTTGTTTGCTCTGGTATACAGTCAGGCATGATGCCAGACATACTGAAAAATAGATGTTGGGCTTACAAACACTTTGAGTATCAGCGTAACCAACACCATATACATTAAATGTCTTCTCTTCTTTCTGGGTAGAATAAACCCTTTCCAGAAATGCAAATAGCACTATTAACAAATACAGGGCATTCTAAACACCCACCCAGGGACAAGTGTACAGAGAGCGGGGGACGTGTGACTGAATCTCTATGTTCTCTCTGATCTCAAGGCTTCAGTGTGTACAGACAGTGGGGGGCCAACGAAGACTAATTGTTTATGTGGCCCCTCCTCCTCAGGCCACAGATAAAGTGAAAAGATAAAATAAGGATACAAGTCACTTATTTAATCTCTGCCACCCTGGTAGGTAGAAGCTCATCATCATAGATAACAAGAGACATTCCCAACCTTGCACAGCCACAGAAACAAAGCCATTAACTCCTCCAATCTGGCTGATGTACAATTTCCTGTGTAGTAAAAAAAACACATGCGGGAAAAAAAAGATAATATACAAAAAGAAAATAAAGCGTGGGGGAGAGGAAAGAAAAAAACACTTTCGTAAGTCAGCAATTTGGCATACATTACAACTTGGCATGGTCCCAAGTATGCAGTTCCTACGAAGAACAAGAAAAAGTCAACTTCTTCCAAACAGGTTTTGCACTGAAAAGATTTACAGGCATTGCAAGTCTAATGAGGAGCATGCATGTGCAAAAAATCTACAAGGACGGTTCTCCTGGGCCCTGGCCACCAATAAGGAGTGCTGGCAGTTGTCCCATCTGATAGCTCTCCAATAATAGGTTGAGAGGGATTTAAAGCCAAATGTTCGAGGACTGATCTCAAATGAGGACAAACGCTCAAACAACTCTTTCTATTTTACCCTAAAAAAAATCATAAATTGTCCCCTACAATCATCATCCCTCGCTTCGACTGCCAATATTTGCTGTTGGGTAGAACAGGTAGGCCAATCCCTGCTGGTATGTCGTTTCGGTCTACGATTTCATGGGTAGCCTCCATCAAAATACAGGGCATACAAGCTAAGAATCTGTACAAGTCTCAACAATATCTAAAAAAGAGTTATCTTTGGCTGGCTAAAAAATAGTGATATATAGCCATATTGATTTTAAGAGTTTCCTCTTAACTGCTTACGGAATAACACGTTCATGGTTCTTAGAAATGCCGTAGACTTCAAGGTCAGGGTTCATTGACTGCTGCATTTTTTCCTAATCGAAAAATGCAGAAAAGGCAGTTCGATTGCCCACAACAACTCGTTTCCCAACTTCCAACCGGCAAGGTTGCTATATTCAACATTCTCACTTGTGTTTCAGTTTATAAAATAGTGCCACATACATGCTTACATAACATAAGCATTACAACATCAGGCTTTTTCATGATGGCAGTGCACAGAAAACTGGGGGATACACCAACCACAGTTACCCAGAGCAACCAGTTATCTCAAACGCCTGCCGCTGCATTTTACGGTTTTGCTGAATAAGCCCATAACTGAGACAAAGAGCCCACGTTAGCGGATTTAACAAGAAAATGAGGCGACTAAATGGATTACTTGGTTCTTTGCTCTTGCCACATCATTTTCAGGTAATCACCAAGGCCTCTGCTCCTCAAAGCCTTTTTCTTCCTGCATTATTATTGCTAGGGACCAAAGGCAAAAGATTGAACCGTGTTCGGTGTGTAAAATTATGAAAACAACAAAATGGCAGATCGTAGTCGTAGTTAAAAAAAAACAAAACAATATAAATATTCTTGAAGTGGAGTAACCGAGGTCTACCAGATGCCTAAAACCTTAAAAAAAATAACCATTCTGTAGGAAAAATAAAAAATGTCTAAAACACCTTTCTAGTAAAATTCAACAGCATTTTCTCTACAAAAGTGGAAGCTCCTTTTACTATCCACCGGCAAAAAAAGTACACTGTAAATAAGCAGCCATCTTGGAAAATGTCAAAAGGCCAACAGACATGTGAATGCCGGCTCTAATTATAAGGTGTGGGAAAACAAACGCACAATGCAACCCGACGATGTGCTATAGAAGCACTGCTCTACTATAAGGAGACAGGCCGCATATCTTGGGCCTTTGGCGACAAACCGGTTAAGTCCGCTGCCACACAGCGTAAGCTCATCTTCTAAACAGGATTACAGAGAAGAAATATCTTCACGTCTTTAAGAGGTAGAGTGAGAGATCCTTATTAAAGTGAATTTTACCCTGGCCCAAAAGAAAGAAAAAAAAAAACCTGACAAGGATATAAGAGGCAGAATTGTCCTATCATCTGAAACCCTGGGCTGCAAGCCCATTTAGCAGAGCTGAGAATGTCTTTTATTTCTTACGAGTAGAATGCCTCTATTGTAGTGGACGACTAGCAAAAGTGCTATCTTACACCCGAATGGAAACATCCTACAATAGAATTAAAAAATGTAAAATAAAAATAGGTGCTTCCAAAGAGTCAACTAATCACCTGTAACAAAAGAAATTAACAGTACTAGTATTAACAGGAAAATCCTATTTGCTTGTGCTATACCACAAATAAAACATAAAATTAAATGAAACACAAAATGGCATAAAGTGTCACGTAGCTTGAGCTAAAATAAATAAATGCAATAAAATAAAGGCTTCAAATAAAATAAAAAAAAGGAGCATAACTTAAAAACAAAAATATAATAAATAATATATTTGACATAAATAAAGGAATAAATGGATAATAAAAGGGTATAGTAAATATAAAAATCAACCTAATGGTTATAAAAAAAACATACTGAGTGTGTGTGTTTGTTACCACGAGAGAGGTTTATGTGCTGATGTTATATACACATACTTGCACACACAGCCAATCAGTATACAATGGCCTTCGTCCCACATACAGAGATCTAGGTCAGATAGATTAGACTAGGAATGCTATATTTCGGCACCTACGTACAATGGTTGGAATGGCTCCAGTGCTGGTTCCGGAGTGGCGTCCCGAAAGGATGAATCGTCCCAATTCCTTTATCCGACATTAGACAGGCCCTGTTCTGTGCATAAAAATCCATCATATGATAGTGTGTAGGGCTGGTACCCATGCCTGGAACATCCACGTTTTCATACATCTTAAATACTGCCACGAGCAAACCATATATAAGCGTAGAAAATTATCCTTTTCCTTTAAAAAGGGTTTTTGTCCGAAAATCCAAAAAGAAAAAAAATGAAAAATATATAAAAATGTATATTCACTAAGGATTAAATGGATTTAGAAATCCCAGCGCAAAACCATATGGGATTTTTCAATCCAGAGGGAAGAGTGTTGAGCTTCTGCAGATGGATCCAACAGCAGTATCTGATAGGAGATTCCTTTAACTCTCCGGCATGGATTCCATCAAATTGTTGGAGAGGGGGGAGGGAGTGTAAAGTTTAAAATCAAAAGCCCTCCAGATGGGTTTGGCACAGCTTGTAGACAACCATCGCCTGAATCCTTCGGAATTTTTGAACCCTGCAAATTCCTTTTACCATGCTGTGACTGCGAGGTGCCAACGTGCCCACCGGTAATGAGAGGTACTTGCAAATTTTTAGCCTATTTGATGGGATGGAAATCTCCAAAATCCTTAAGAGCGGGGAATCTACT
The DNA here is from genome assembly GCF_905171775.1 of Rana temporaria. Taxonomy (NCBI): domain Eukaryota; kingdom Metazoa; phylum Chordata; class Amphibia; order Anura; family Ranidae; genus Rana; species Rana temporaria. The sequence goes on from NC_053500.1 coordinate 43,862,040, forward strand.
TCATATCTTCGGAAAGGGGGGGTAGGTCAATTAGGGAGAGTGGTTCGGGATTAAACAGGTTGCCTGGCATCACCAGCTAACGTCTTTTAAAAATAGAAAGTCTTAAACATGGAAAATCTGTTTAGATTTAAGAGCGTCCATCTAAATCTCCTGTAGGATGCTGAGACCTTGAGTGCGGATATTCCCTGGTGGTTTAGGGATAACCGGAGTGTAAAATAAGCCCTAAATCCTCCAATCCAGCGTTCCTATATTTACACACTTAGGGATTTCCTTGTGAAACAGACCCGGAGTTTAGTCCTTGTTTAAAGAACGCCAGGGGAATCCTTACTATACACAGTCCTCGATGTAAATAAACGTTCGCTGCCTCCAAGATTACGCGATAGGATGTAGGCAGTCTGGCAATCGAAGAACACTTTTTGATCCCAGACCGGAGGACTTTGTGCCCAGCTGTGAGAACTCTTGTAGAATACCCGATTTGGCCAGGATAGTACGGGGAACCCTGACCGGGAAGGCAAGACGGGCAGTATGATGGATTCCTAGTATTCGCCAGGCTTTCCCAGAATCCTTAGGGTAATGCAGGTAAAGCTGAAAGGTAAGCAGTTTCGTGGGAGATTCCAGATCTTGCAGGCAGTCCTGATATACAGGGGGATTCCTGTCTCTCAGATTGGATTGTGGTGGCACATAGGAACAGTGCTCAATGCTGCAGACTTCAATGCCGTGTTTCCTCTCTCCTCCCCCCTCCTCTCTCCATTCTGATGGACTGAAAGCAGCTGAGCCCTGGAAGTCAACACCCCACCTCCCTCACTCTTAACCTCTTCCCTGCCAGCAGGGGCCCAATGCTGAGTCCCAACAAAAGGCTGGACGCTCCAGATCCCAACTTCATGTGTATTATTCAGGAGTGGACATGAGCTAAATGCCTTTCCATCACTACCCCCTTCATTTGCCTAATATAATGCATATGACCTCTCCCTGAACCTCTATTCTCACCTCCAAATGACCCAACTAGCTCCTTCTTCCAGCTGGTGACGTCACAGATTTTCCCACCCCCCCCTCTTCCTGCATATTTTGAAGTGGACTGACCACTCCTTCCCTGACCCCCCCTGCACCCTCTCCTTCTAGGATATTAGTGTGGGACACATCACATTACCAGCACTGTCTATTATCCACACACAATCCAGACCTGTTAAATAGAACACACAGCTTTCCACATGTGTACAGTTGTACAGTGCAAAACTGGCAATTGTTAAATTACACTATTTAGATTTCATAGGTGTAATAAATTGCCAATTCTTTAACCACTTAAGCCCCGGACCATTTTTTGTGATTCGGCACTGTGTCGCTTTAACTGACAATTGCGCGGTCGTGCGACGTTGCACCCAAACAAAATTCACGTCCTTTTTCCCCCCCCAAATAGGGCTTTCTTTTGGTGGTATTTGATCACCTCTGCGGTTTTTATTTTTTGTGCTATAAACGGCGACAAAAAAAATGCAATATTTTTTACTTTTCGCTATAATAAATATCCCCCAAAAATATATAAAAAAATATATTTCTTTCCTCAATTTAGGCCGATATGTATTCTTCTACATATTGTTGGTAAAAAAATAAAATGAATCGCAATAAGCGTATATTCATTGGCTTGCGCAAAAGTTATAGCGTCTACAAAATAGGGGGTAGTTTTTATGGCATTTTTATTATAATTTTTTTTTTTACTAGTAATGGTGGCGATCAGTGATCTTTATCGTGACTGCGATATTGCGGCGGATACATATGACACTATTTCTGCACCATTGTCATTTATACGGCCATCAGTGCTATAAAAATGCAAGGATTACCGTGTAAATGACTTTGGCAGTGAAGGGGTTAAAGGGTCACTAAAAAGCAACATTTTTATTTTTTTTAAATAACAAACATGTTATACTTACCTGTGCAGCTCGTTTTGCACAGAGTGTCCCCGAACCCTGTCTTCTGGGGTCCCTCGGCGGCTGTCTCAGCTCCTCCTCGCAAAAGCTTTCTACCTTCATGCATGGTGGAAAGCTTTTGCGAGCGCGTTCCCGTGATACAGCGACGGGCATAGCCACCGACTGTATCACTCGGCCCCGAGCCCCAGCGTCATCCGCTGTGATTGACAGCAGCGCCAGCCAATGGCTGCGCTGCCATCAATCCGCCCAGCCTAGCCAATCAACGGCCAGGCTGGGAACCCAAGATCACATGGACGCGCCCGGGAATTTCGAACGGTCAGGTAAGTAAAACGGGGGCTCGGGGGGGGCATACCATCGGATGTTTTTTCACCTTAATGCATAGCATGCATTAAAGTGGAGGTTCCCCCTAAAAAAAAATTCTAACAATACATTCAGAAGACTGATTACACTGCGGGTATGCTGGGTTTTTTTTTCGTACATACCTCGTTATCGCCGTTTCATCCCTCGGCTTCCGGGTATGATTCTTGCTGGACTGGGCATTCCTAGTTGATTGACGTTCCTCTGATCGGCACATACTGCGCGTCACGACTTTTCCGACAGAAGCCGAACGTCATTGCGCAGGCGCCGTATAGAGTCGGCTCTATACGGCGCCTGCGCAGCAACGTTCGGCTTCTTTCGGAAAGTCGTGACGTCAAGTATGTGTCGGTCAGAGGAACGTCAATCAACTAGGAACGCCCAGACCCGAAAGAATCATACCCGGAAGCCGAGGGATAAAACGGCGATAACGAGGTATGTACGAAAAAAAAAAAAAAAAACAGCATACCCGCAGTGTAATCAGTCTTCTGAATGTATTGTTAGAAATTTTTTTTAGGGGGAACCTCCACTTTAAGGTGAAAAAACATTTACCTTTACAACCCCTTTAACCAGTAGGGGGCGGGGAAGGGGTTAAGTGTGCCCTAGGGAGTGATTTTAACTGTGAGGGGGCTGGGCTACCAGTGACACCACACTGATCACTGCTCCCGATGGATCACTGTCCTGTCACTAGGCAGAACAGGGAAATGCCTTGTTTACAAAAGGCATCTCTCCATTCTGCCTCTCCGTGACACGATCGCGGGACACCAGCGAATATAGAGTCCTCGAGTCCCGCGGCACTGTCACAGAGCTTGTGGCAGGGGGCTTGCGTGCCCGCTAGGCGGCAGATTCAAAGCAACGTACCTGTGCGTTGCTTTGCCTGCCCATGCCATTCTGCCGACGTATCTTGCCTGCCCGTGCCATTCTGCCGACGTATATGTACGTGAGGCAGACGGCAAGGGGTTAAACACAGATAAATGATCAACAGACAACACACTAATTACTCCTCTTTAGAAATTTTTGGTTTTATTAATCTGCACAACCGTTAATGACTGGCACTAGATACCAACTATTTTGGTATGTGTGCCACCTGAGCTATGTTCCTTTACTGCTAAATATAAAACATGGAAGTTCAACAAGAACAGTCTTTGATAGGCAAATGGTCATCGTGTAAACATTATTATAATTATTATTATAATACAGGATTTATATAGCGCCACAATTTGCGCACCGATTTAAAACGTTAGGGCAAACAGTACAGCTACAATATGGGCGGCACAGTGGTGTAGTGAGTAGCACTCTCGCCTCGCAGTAAAAAGGGTCGCTGCTTCGAATCCCAATCACAACACCTGGAGTTTGCATGTTCTCCCTGTCCCTGTGCCAGTTTCCTCCCACACTCCAAAGACAAGCTGATAGGTTAATTGGCCTCTGTCGAAAATTAGCCCTAGTATGTGAATGTGAGTAGGGGACTTTAGATTGTGAGCTCCTTGAGGGTAGGGACTGATGTGAATGTACAATGTATATGTAAAGCGCTGCATGAATTGACAGTGCTATATAAGTACCTAAATAATAATAATAGTAATACAAGAATAATCAGAGGACCCTGCTCGTAAGAGCTTACAATCCAAAAGGGAGGGTCAAGTGATACAAAAAGGTAATAACTGTGGGGGATGAGCTGATGGAGAAAATAAAAGGTACAGTTGGAGCTAGAGAGACAAGCATGGGAAGAGATGACAAGGGAGCCAAAGAGCAGGAGGTCTTGAGAGGAACAAAAAGAACGACTTGGTTGGTATTTTGAGACTGGGTTAGTGATGTAGCTGGGGGTCAAGTCGTGGGTGGCTTTGTAAGTTATTGTTAGTGTTTTGAATTTAAAGAGAAGCATGTTTTTTTTTTTTATTTACCCATCATACTTATCTAGGTGGATGGAGCATCAGTCCGATGCTGCATCTGTCCACCGGCGCCTCTGCAATAAGAACCAAGCGATCGAACAACATCGATGACTCAGTTCTCACAGATCCCTGAGCGGAGAGCTGCTCACTGTCAATCAGCATCTCTGCTCCTCCACGCTCACTGGAGTGCCGAGATGTGGAGGGGCAGATAGCGGCCGTCTCAGTCTCTCAGTGGCTCGCTGAGAGGCTGAGACGGGTATCAGTCCAGGCACCTGGCGGATCCAGACTTTGTCGGGATGACGCGGTGCCTGGACGGATTCAGACCACTCTCTGCTGAAAACAGGTCACAGGAGTGTAAAACACATTGCACTCCTGTGACCCATAGGAGAAGCCCAGTTAAACAAGCTCAGGCTAGGCTTCCCCTATAATTAGTTGGGTGAGTGGCAGCCAATGGAGGGATTGGCAGAGAGGGGTAGCAGACACTGAGCGGTTTGTAAGGTAGAGGAGTCTGGCCGCGGCATTCACAATGGACTGACGATGGACTGAATAGGGAATAGCCTATTTAAAGGTAAGCCAATGAGGAAGGTAAGCCAATGAGGAAGGGAAGCGATTGGATGTGGGGCTGAAAGGAGAGTTCCAAGTCCTGGATAATACCTAGAAACCTGGTATGCGGGGACAGGTTAATAGTTGTGCCATTGATCTTGGCAGAGAAGTGAGGGGAAGAGGCACGTGGGGAGGAAATATAATGAGCTTGGTTTTGGACAGATTGAGTTTGAGGAAGTGGTGTGACATCCAGGACTGATATGTCTATTAGTAAATTAGTGATGCGCGAGGAGACTGATGGCGTGAGCTGAGGGGTGGAGACATATCAGCTGACCCAGGGAGGAGGTGTAGATTGAATATAGGAGAGGTCCAAGAACAGAAACTTGGGGGACCCCGACGGAGAAAGGAAGTGGAGAGGAGGAAGTAGAATTGTAAATGACACTAAACGTGCAGTGAGATAGGTAGGATGAGAGCCGGTGTTCTGTCAGATATGGCAACGGAAGTGACGTTCCGTCGCCGCCATCTTACTACACCCCGCACTCCTTCATAGTAATGATACACCGAGAAGGGGGCAAACGGATATCTTGTTACATCCACCGGAGCTTTGCATTTCACATTTATTTGTAACAGGAAACGGAGTATATACTGTATGCTTAAATACAGTATTTGGAAATCCGACGGACTGTTTAGATGTTAAATTTTAAAAGCAGCGGCAAACCTGTTGACCTCATAGGTTTGCTAATGTGACAGAACGCCCCTGATTTAAAAATTTAACATGTAAACAGTCTGTGACTGTGAAATACAAAACTCTGGTGGGTGTAACAAGATGTCTGCTTGCCCCCTTCTCTGTGTATCATTACTAGTGCGGGGTGTAGCAAGATGGCTTGATGGAACATCACTTCCGTTACCAATTCTGACAGGTCACCTAATCTGACAGAACACCAGTGAAGAGCACAGTCACGGAGACCAAAGGAGTAATGTTTTTTGAGGAGGAGGGGGTGGTCAACTGTATCAAAAGCAGCCGAAAGGTCCAGGAGTAGGAGTACAGAATAGTGCCCATTGGTTTTTGCTGTTAGTAAGTCACTTGAGTTTTAGGAGAGCAGTTTCTGTGGAGTGTTGAGGCCGAAGTCCAGACTGAAGGGGATCAAGAAAGTTATTCCTATTGAGGTGGTCATGAGGTTGCTTGTAGACCAGGCATTCAAGGAGTTTAGAGAAAAGGGGGAGCAAGATGTGGTAGGGGTTGGTAGGGAAGGAAGGCTTTTTAAAGTGGAGATTCACCCAAAAAATACATTTTTAACATTACATTCAGCCGAGTTGTCCTAATGACAATCGACTGTTTTTTTTTCCCGTACATACCGTATTTTCACCGCCGCTTCCGGGTATGTCTTCTGCGGGACTGGGCGTTCCTAATTGATTGACAGGCTTCCAACTGTCGCATACTGCGCGTCACAAGTTACCGAAAGAAGCCGAACGTCGGTGCGCAGGCGCCGTATAGAGCAGCACCGACGTTCGGCTTCTTTCGGCAACTCGTGACGCGCTGTATGCGACGGTCGGAAGCCTGTCAATCAGATAGGAATGCCCAGTTTGAGGGGGAACTGGGTCCAGGGGACAGATAGTTAGGTGGGAGTCAGGGCCGGTGCTACCACTAGGAAAACTAGGTGTCCGTCTAGGGCGCACTGCTGTCTAGGGCACCCAGCTGCTGGTTTCCCTACTCTCTGTGCTATGTAAGTTTTCAGTGCTGCATTATAAGTACCTCTGTAATAGATGTTATAACCCCTAGTGGGCGCTGCTGGGATCTTTATTGTGCACATCTAGGGAGATGCAGGAGATGCCTCTGCTACATGTTACTAAGGAAGCTGCTCTGTAGTATCATTATAGAGGTGCAGCCCTGGAGGACATGTCCTGATGGAACGAAAGCAGACATCCCCTGCGCGCCTCTATGATCAGTGCTCTCTACTGCAGGCGCATGCTTCCACTAGCTCCGGCTTCTGTCACACTGATGCTCGGGCAAAGGGGGTGGATTAAGGAGGCGGAGCCAAGGAGGGTGGCAGCAAAATGAGGTTTCACCTGGGGTGTCAAAAATCCTTTTACCAGCCCTGGTGGGGGTAGAAATAAGTTTAGCAACCTTGTCTATAGTAGCAGGGTAGAAAAGGGAAGTGGTGTTAAGTGGGGGAGATACCTGTAGAGTGGACATGTCATTACAAATTGAATCAATCTTTTTTTTTTTTTAAGTGATTGGCGATCTCCTGGGTACCGAGTGAGTAAATGGGTGGAGGACGAAGTAGAAAGTTAAAGGTAAAGAAGAGTTCACGGGGACGGTATGATAAGGGGTTAATGAGATTGATAAAATAGGTCTGCTTGGAAGTGTGGAGGCAGGAATAGTATTTTTGGAGAGCAGATTTATATTGGTCTTTGTGAGATTTAGTCTTGCGCAACAAACCCTCAAGCGTGCGGCTAAATCTTTTTGGACTTCTGGTGTCATCTGCTTGTCTATCGTAAACATCTTCAAAGGTCTCACCACTTTCCATAATCACCTTCACAAGTCTTACCACCTTCACAGGTCTCATGACCTTCCACAACCACCTTCACAGGTCTCTCCACCTACCATAAACATACAAAGGGTCCAATTAGGTCCGCCTATCAGTTTTTCAGACAGAGCTGATTGGACGGCTCATTCACCCCTATAACCTGGCAGGTGTAAATGAACTTGTGTCCCTTTACACATGCCTACCTCAGGTCCAATCTGGAAGGGGGATCGGTCCTCCTCGGTCTAGGCAGATAGGATCGGAGGGCAGCCAGGTGTACATGAACAGGAGAGTCCATTTACACCCGGCTGCTCATAGAGCAGAGCAGGCTGAGTGGACACAAACCTGTCATATCTCTGTCTCTGCTCGGAGCTCAACAGGGGATCAGCGGACAAATCTCCTGCTGATCAATACAAATTCCGCCCCGTGTGAAAGAGGCCTAACAGTTTTGGTAAGTCTCAGGAGTTTGTACATTGTGCAATCAGGTTGTTAAAGGGGGCTTCCAGATTCCGATAAGCCCCCCACCCACAGACCCCAACAACCACAGGGCAAGGGTTGTCGGGAAGAGGCCCTTGTCCCCATCAACATGGGGGCAAGGTGCTTTGGGGTGGAGGGCGTAGAGCCTCCCCTGCCCCAAAGCACCCATCCCCCCATGTTGAGGGCATGCGGCCTGGTATGGTTCAGGAGGGAGGGGGGGCGCTCGCTCATGTCCTCCCTTTCCTGACCTACCGGACTGCATGCTCAAATAGGGGTCTGGTATGGATTTTGAGGGGGCCCCCCCACGCCATTTTTTTTTAAATTCTGCCATGAAAAAAAAATTTCAATTTTTTTTTTAGCCGGCAATTCCTTTTTTTTTACATTCAACGGGAAGCCCGCTGACAGCTCATGACTCATCGGTTGTTAAGGATGTGGCGGCCAGCTTCCCGGCCCCCTCCTTAGCAACCAGCCATATACAGTTTAAAAACAAAAAATGCAAATTGTGGCAAAAACGCGGTACTTGCGTTTTGGATGCGGGTCCATTGAAGTCTATTACATGCAAAAGGCTGCATTTTGCGTGAAAAAAAGTCCCTGACCCTTTCCAAAAACGCACAAAATGCATTGATGTGAACATGTTCTATAGGAACCCATGTTAAAAAGATTTCCTTGCATATCTGCAAAATGCATCAAAAAACACATTAGTGTGAATAGAGCCCCAAGATACTTTAGATCTCTGTACCTTGAAAACAAAGTACAGTAAAACCTTGGTTTGAGAGCGTTTTGCAAAACAAGCAACATTTTTTAATAAATTTTGCCCTGAAATAAGAGTAGCGTAATGTCACAAGGCGGACTTCGGGGGTCCGCCTGCTCCCGCCAGCTCAGTGGGAGATCAGTCCGCAGATCTCCGCTGAGCCGACGGATTACAAGCTCCTCTCTGCTCACTGAGCGGGGAGGGGTCTTTTCGCGCACCGTTGTCTCCTATGGAGCGATCTGATGAAAACGGACAGCATGTCAGTTTTCATCAGATGTTACCCGATCCGCATGGATGGATGGGGACGTGCCCCCCATACGTCCGTTTTTAGCGGATCGGATGTCAGCGGACATCCGACGCTCCATAGGGATGCATGGAGCGGCCGATCAGGTCCGCCGTCAAAACTGACAGGCGGACCCGAACGGTCCGTCAGTGTGAATGAGGCCTAAGTGTAGCAATATGGTTACATTTAAAGTGTAAGTAAACCCATCTATCATTTTCAGCCAAGGAAGCTGCCATCTTGGCCTATATTTAATCTTCAACTGCCATGGTGCTGCACATGTGATCAGTTATGACACCAGCCATTGGTTGGTTTGACTGTTTGGTAGAGAGCACAACCAATGTGACAGTTAGCAATCCCGGCATGCCGGAAATGTAACTGCTTTTTGAAACTGTTAAATCGATGGGTTTACTTCCGCTTCAATGAAGGTACAACATTTAGCAACGTATTGCTACACTTAGAGGTGCCTCTCTTTTATACCCTGTAAAAAAAATGCTTTGATATACAAGTGCTTTGATATACAAGTGCTTTGGATTACAAGCATGTTTCCGGAACAAATAATGCTTGCAAAACAAGGTTTTACTTTAATGAGAAATCTGTAAATATCAGAAGCTGAACATAATCAGCCCATCCTTCGACCAAGCCTAAAAACCCATTGTGATCATCGCATGTTGTGGACAGCGGCAAACGTGATACTTTGATCCCTACCTTTACTCTGCAGTCATATCCATTTTTTTTTTCACACAGGACTCAGAAAATTTACTTAGCTTGCACATAAATCGGGTATTCTTTGCAAAGTGAATTTTTACTTAGCTTCGCCTTATTCGCTATTTTAGGTGAAAATTCATTCTGCAAAGAGAGCGTCTTTTAATAAATCCTCCCCATTGTGTCTATGGCAAAACTAATAGCACCAACATTCCTAAGCCATTGAACTGCTTTGATCAGTCTTCATAAGGAATCGGCTTCATGCATTCCTTTGGAAGAAAACATTTCCTGGGACAAATCTTCAAAATGGGTCCCTGGAAAATAAGGATTGTGGGTAACCGATATCATGGCAAGGATCAATTGAAATATGCAGATTATGAGGATTTACTCCTTCCAGTGGCGAAACTGACATTCCTAGGAACAAAAATCTCCAGGAACAAATGTAAAACTATAGAATGTCCCCTGAAACAGGGACAGTCGGCAACTACGCTCATACATAAATGCCAAGCAGAAAATGGGGCACATGAGATCTCCTTCAACAAGACAGATTAACTGACGTGATCGTTTATATAATCCATTTAGTCGCAGTGGTAGTGAGAGCTGACCCACTTTCCCGAATTGCACCAGCCACACCAGATATCAAGGCTCTCAGAGGCAGAAACTTAGCATATCGGAAAACAATTTTGCAAAAAAAAAAAAAATGCAGAAAGGCGCGCCTGGTTATAACGGATATTTGCTAGGAACATCGTTTATCATCATGGGGGGGGGTTAAAAAATTGCATGGAAGGTGGATTGGGGGGGGGGGGCAATGGGAGGAGAGGGCTTTATATGCACATGAAAGTCTTTTTATAGCCCCTATAGAAAAAGCAGTCTTTAGATCCCAGGAAGGGGGCAGCAGGGAAGCTGGGTAATAAAATAAGGAGGGGTGAGGGGGATACCTCCTAGGATGAAGCTCCTTTATCAGGATTCAGGATTTATTGCTCCAGCTCAAATGGGACTTCTGGCAAAGACTCCTCCCGGCACAGCTGGCAGAAGGGGGGGCTGGATGAAAACAATGGGTTAAATTTTAGCCCCCTGAGAAACAATATCGGCACCCCCTCCTTTTGTGTGTAAGAAACAGGCACATGGTCTGTTTGTGTAGCACAAACAGGTAAGTGATATCTTTTAGATGTATGACCTTTTTGAGGAACAATGGGCAAATCGTAAGGTTGGGTAACATTTCCATAATACCCTCGGCCTTTAGTGGGTCATATGTGCTATCAGATTGTGCAATCAGAGTACAGACTAAACCAAACGATGCTAAAACAATCCATTCTATTAGTACCCAATTAAACTGACCAGAAGGAATTATAAACCGTGAGTGGCCTTTGGACACCTTCCCACTGAAATCCTTCAATCTAAAAATTGAAGGAGCCAGGCAGAAAATTTTGGCTGGACAGTGGCCGGGTCCAATTATTATTCTGACAGCTATGGGTACCAACTGTCAGAATACAATAGCTGACACTGCAGATTTGATTTGTCCATCCTTGCATGGATGAGGGTATCGATTGATTTCTCTCATTCAGCCTTCGAGACTGAACCAAAGAACATTTTGACCAGCTTTAGGTAAGCTCCTGCACTGCACAGATGTTGGTAGATCCAAATGAGATTGTATGGCCATCTTTATACATAGTATGTGTGCTGACTGTAATGCCGCGCACACACTCTCGGAATTTCCGACAACAAATGTTCGATGGGAGCTTGTTGTCGGAAATTCCGACCATGTGTAGGCTCCATCGGACATTTGCTGACAACAAAAATTTGAGAGCTGGATCTCAAAATTTTCCGACAACAAAATCCGTTCTCGTAAATTCTGAGCATGTGTAGACAATTCCGGCGCACAAAATTCCACGCATGCTCTGAATAAAGTACGAGACGGAAGCTCTCGGTCTGGTAAAACTAGCGTTCGAAATGGAGATGGCACATTCGTCACGCTGTTACGGACTGAAAAGCACAAGGCTGAAAAGCACGAATTGTCTCTCACCAAACTTCTACTAACACAAGATTAGCAGAAGAAGCCCAAGGGGTGGCGCACTTGGTATTGAACTTCCCTTTTATAGTGCCGTCGTACGTGCCTGCTTTCCTGGGGATCGGAATTTCCGACAACATTTGTTCAACCGTGTGTATGCAAGACAAGTTTGAACCAACATTCCGTCAGAAAAAAATCCACGGTTTTCTTGTCGGAATGTCCGATAGTGTGTACGCGGCATTAGAATTACTGTGTAGATGTGAATACAGATCAGACCAGAACACTTAATAGTCAGGCTACTAGGAAGTGTGCGTTCTTTGTTGTGTGGAGAACAATGGTCTATGTTTATGGACCATGTTTGATTGTTAATGTACGAGGGACAGAGGGTCGGAATCTAAAAAAGCCAGCTTTTAGCACGCAAAACTGACCTGTAGTATACAGGTTTGTAGCTCAAAATGTATTATGTGACAGCAAACATAGAGGGCTGGAACGGTCCTGTGCATAGGGCCTACAGAACCGTTGGGACCAGCACAAAAGGAATAAGAAAGTGATTTACATCAACTGACACCTACTCTTTTATTGGCAATAGAAAGCCTTTTTATTTTAGCGCCATCTCTTACAAACACTCCTGTCCCTTTCTTCCTGAGTTACTAAATAGGCACCCTGCATACACTCCACATGCATCCAAGCATGGCCAGAATGACCCCTCACCCTATTCTGAGAAAATACTATATTTCATTGGCTGTTAAATGGAGCCTGTAACAATTTGCATTTTCTGTCTGTCCTGTGGTTAAAAAAAGGTTTCCCCCTAGTGGAACCCAGGCAGAATTGCTGAATTCACCGACCAGTTCTGGGGAAAGCATGGTGTCCCACCGAGATCCAGGATTCCCCAAAATGTCTACCCAAGCCGATACACATGGACACCTTCCCTTTTCTGTCTTTGTAAAGGTGAATAAATAGATGCTTGTATAAATAGGGAGGCAGACGCAGCAAAGTGTACATAGGCTTCATAGTAGAGGCCATTGGGGAGGAGTATCTAGGGCCCTCAAGAACACCTTGAATCAAGGAGATGAGCAGGATCTGAAGACTAGGCCATAAAATTGTTTACCTTGCTTTTTAGAACAGACCATCTTTATCTTAAAAAGGTTATGTTTGTAAAGTATACACATGCAAATGGCCATTGAGAATTACGTATGCACCCCTACATCCTTCTGAATGGTTCAATAAATAATGCTGGAATAGAAACTGAAAGATATGTTCATGGTAGCCAATCAGGTAACCTTATTTTTTATACACAAGATTACGTAAGGGAACATTTGACAAGAGACCTTATACCTGCATCAAACCTGATCATAGTGAACAATGGCTACTCCGAGCACTATTTAGATGCAGGTTGGGCTATTATCCTCCAAGGCTAGGCCCAGCACACACACACACACACACACACACACACACACACACGGCTTCAGAACCATGAAGCACCAACTAGAGTACATGCAAACCCGGAGACAATTTGGAGCTGGCATGCACATTAGGGTGACCACGTGTCCTGGATTGCCCGGGACAGTCCCGCTGCCATGGATATACAAAAAGTCTGGCAGCTTACCTGTCTCCATGTGTTCATTAGAGGCCTGACCCTCTTTCTGGCTGTCTTTTATCACCTTCCTCCCTGTATGGCTCCACCCCAGGCCATCCCAGGAAGCCTATATTAACCACTGCACTGTTAGTCTGCTTTGCTGTTCAGCCTTTGTTTGTAGCTCATTCCTGTCTGCCGTGTGCTAGTTTACCTTTCTGTGTACCGACCTTGGCTCATCTCTGACTTCTCCTGTTTGCCTGTTTCCCTAACCCTTGGCCTGTTCCTTGATTACCCTTGCCTGCCTGTTGCCCCGACCTCGGCTTACCCATCACTATCGCTTGTCCGGGTTGCTGCCTCCCCTCTCTCCCTGCAGAGCGTGACCTTGGGGACCCCAGGGGTCGCGACCTGGATCCAGCTGCGGCGAAGGCCATCCTCACCACTAGAGGCTCTGGTGAACACAAAGCTGGGTCTTAGACTCCGCGCCCTGGGGAATCTTGGGCTCAAGCTTCCCCTCTGTTTGCAGCAGTCGGCCAAAGGGTTCACTACCCTGTGGTGCATCCCTGACCCCAACGGGTGACCTGACACCCGAATTTTGCAGGTCTGTCCCAGGCACATAAATTCCAGGACAATACAGTGTCCCGGAATGAAACTGACACAACCCCCCCCCCCCCCGGGTCAATCTGATGCCCCCAAAAAAGATCACCGCTTTACTCACTGACAGTACTTGTCCTGGCCGGGAATGCCTGGGAAGGTGATTTTTGGGAAGGGGGGGGTGTCCCTGAATGGTAGTTTGGAAATGTGGTCACTCTACATGCACTGCAACTGTTCAGGCTCCATTTTTATTCACAAGGAACAAGAAACCTGATTGCTTTGGTAGCAGCAAAACTCCTGCTACAATAGTGGTAAAATTTAAGCTGACCCAAAGTCTAGACGTTATTATTAGGAGACTTCTCCACCAAATACACTGATCAGCACTGCCGGCTATGGCCAGAGGCACGGATTGTGCAGAAATATTCCAATAGGCTGGTTGTACAGTAGTTGATCGGTAGATCAACTTCTGTATAACCAGCCTGCCCATACATGGATCGAAATTCAGCTGGTCCATGCAGAATTGGATGAATTTTGATCCACGTGTGGTCGGTTTATAAGTTCTGGCTTCACTCTGAATTGGTTGTGCTAACTACAGCTTTCCTTTTAACCACTTGCTGACCATCAGTCTACTTCAGCGGTGAACCGATGAAAACGGTCCGTCGGACCATTCTCATCGGATGGATTGACCGTGTGTACGCGGCCTCAGGTGCATATAACCTATCAAGCTGTTGGTTTATTCAGATCATCTGTAACATGACAGCAATGGACTAGAGAAGACGCAACTCATGGGCAGGGGTAATATCAGTGGCTGCCCAATGGCCAAATAGGATATGTGAGAACCCAGAAGTGGTGGCAAAGATGGCGGCAGCATGGGACAGAGAATGCATCGCCCGGCGCTCAAGAAGGGTACACTTGTAAAGAAGGTTTGCCATAATGTGCACATAATGGCCAACATCCACCCGGCATACAGGGGGTTAAATCCGCTTTAAGGATGAAAGCCCCAGAACCTACACCTTCAAACACAAGTCAGTCATGGCAGCTTCCATATTTCTGTCTTGAGAGCTTTCCTTGAAATGCTTGATCACAGTTTTCAATTCCACTGTTAGACCTCTGGAGATTTCTATAGGATCTTTGATTAAAAAGTAGCATATTTCAGGTTTCTTTGTGTAAGAATTTTTGTTCCAACATGAAACAATGTCAGGTTAAAAAATATATAAGGTTTTGAGTTTTAGCGCTTTGAAACATAAGTGTCAGAGGCACAGAAAATGACAGCTCTCCAATACAAATTAGCAGATGGTTCCTCATTCACAGAATGGCTAGTCCAATAAAGAATAATTTTAAGCATCGGTATGTTATGCAGAGTAGTGGTTCAAGATGCAACCATGCAGAAGTTGCTTCTGGCCACTGAACCTGGAAGCTGGAAATCCCTGAAGTAGACGCCATACTCCAGTGATCTCCATTTGCTTCCGGGTACTGCGCCAAGTGGTTGCTCTCCTGCAGTGCAAACACAGGAGATCAGCTGCTCTGCACGGGTGCCATTCAAAGAATGCTTTGCATTTTCTGCACGGGTGCCATTCAGAGAATGCTTTGCATTTTCTGAATGAATGCAAAATGTTCTGATGTCTTGGCTAGGGGCAATGGCCAGGTATGGTATATACATAATTACATTATTTACTCCAAGCTGGACCAATGTAACTGTATAAAATACCCATGTCCGGAATCATTCTTTAACCACTTTGCATGTTCGCACTTCGCATTGCTCTCCTACATGTAAACATGATAATTTTTTGATAAAAAATTACTCAGAACACCTAAACACTATGGCCCAGATTCTCAAAAGAGATACGACGGCGCATCTCCAGATACGACGGCGCATCTCCAGATACGCCGTCGTATCTATGCGACCGATTCTTAGAATCAGTTACGCATGGATATTCATTAAATCCGACAGGCGTAAGTCTCTTACGCCGTCGGATCTTAACTGCAATTTTATTTTTGCCCGCTAGGTGGCGCTTCCGTCGATTATGCAAATTAGCTAGATACGCGAATTCCCGAACATACGTGCGGCCGACGCAGTAAAGTTACGACGTTTACGTTAGGCTTTTCCCGGCGTAAAGTTGCCCCTGGGTCTATGAGGCGCAGCCAATGTTAAGTATGGCCGTCGTTCCCGCGTCGAAAATTAAAAAAATTACGTTGTTTGCGTAAGTCGTCCGTGAATTGGGCTGGACGTCATTTACGTCCACGTCAAAACCAATATGTCCTTGCGGCGTATTAGGAGCAATGCACACTGGGAGATTTCCATGGACGGCGCATGCGTGAAAAACGTCAATCATGTCGGGTCACAGTTGATTAACATAAAACACCCCCCCCTTCCACATTTGAATTAGGCGGGATTACGCCGGCCGATTTACGCTACGCCGCCCCAACTTACGCAGCAAGTGCTTTGAGAATACAGCACTTGCCCATGTAAGTTGCGGCGGCGTAACGTAAATCAGATACGTTACGCCGCCGCGAATATACGCCAGTCTACGAGAATCTGGCCCTATTTTTTTAGCAATGACCCTAGAGAATAAAATGGTGGCCATTTGTAATTTTTTATGTCATACAGTATTTGTGCAGCAATTTTTCTTCCAGGGTAAAAAACTGTCAGTGCTTACATCTCCCAGCGCCGGAAGTGACCTTATGATGTCGCCTCTGGCCTCCCAGGAGCATAGAGATGGCCGGAGACCATTCCGGGCCACGATCAGTTGTATGGTAATCCAGCAGCGCCACCGGATCTGTTCTCCAGGTCCCTGATCGTACAGAAGAGCCAGGAGCGCCCGGAGAGGCACCATAAGGGACAGACGTCCCCTTCCGCTGCCTGTAAATGCCATCCAGTGGCTCATGATAGGATGATTTTACAAGACAACCAGGGCTGTTTTTCTCAAACAATAGGTGCAAGAACTCAACCACAACACCCCCAAAACCCCTCCACCCACACACACCCCAAATCACAACAAATAGTGGGTGTGGTGAGCCAAATTTCACAAACAGTAGGAGGGTCTTAAAGGGGCATTAAATACCAGGATTGCATAACATACAGAGTGCAGAACTGTCACTTGTAAAACACAGAAACCGGACTTCTGTGTTTACATCTGATTGTGGTGAGCAGAGGTGGTGGCATTCATTTGAATGGGCTGTCAATGCACCCAAAAACAGACATGCATATTTTTTTCCAAAACAGCATACCAACACACATGCAGTGCTTGTGGGTTGTATTAGACCAACCTTGGTGCTCCAGCTGTTTTAGAATTACAAATCCCATGAGGTCTTCTGCTCTCCTTCATGGTTACATGGGTCTTCAAACTACGGCCCTCCAGTTGTTCAGGAACTCCAATTCCCATCATGCCCAGTCATGTCTGTGAATGTCAGAGTTTTACAATGCCTCATGGGATGTGTAGTCCTGCAACAGCTGGAGGGCCGTAGTTTGAGGATCCCTGAGTTACACGTTCGGGGCGGGGAAGTGAGCTAGCTTTATAACTACAGGAGAGTAAAGTCTGATCACCAACTTATCTGTGTTATGTGGAGAGTCTGTATAAATCCAAGCACTAAATGGACAGATTGCAAATCCTTAACAGGTAAAACCTCGTCCATATATGCATTTCAACTTTAGCCCTTTGCCTGGAGCTCAGCTTAAAAAAAAAACCCTGCTTGCTGTATCCTTGGAGCAGTTTCCAGGAAACACACATAAATCTTAGCACATGTAAACTGTGCCACGTAAAAAAAGTAGAAACATGAATATAGTTAAATGAAATATTCATCAAGGCCTTCGCAAAGGCAATGTACAAAACCACGATGTTTAGATTTATTGAGGCATACAGATCCATAGAGCTGAATATAATAAAACTACCCTTGCAGTAGGGCTCCCCATACTAGAAACAAAAAAGCTTTCACTTACCTTATCCCTCACTCCTCCAGTAGCCAAAGCTCACTTATTCTCTCCAATGCTCCAGCTTGTGGGCTGCCCTCAGCATTCTCGCTTACAATGCAGGACTGATGGTCCGGCATTGTCCTGACCGATTGGTCTGGCCCAGCAGTTGCTGCTGCCAAACAGAAGGGGACCAGAGCACCAGTCACATCAAAGAGGGAGCTTGTGGGAGTGAAGGATAAGGTACAATCCCTGGGTTGCAGGAAAGAAGTTTTCACCTTCTATGGCCTGCCTAAGTCTACAGGATCAAGTATGAAAACACCACCAATGGAAGAACCATTCTTCCCACTTGACCATCAATGGAAGAATCATTCTTCCCACTTGACCACCAATGGAAGAACCATTCTTCCCACTTGACCACCAATGGAAGAACCATTCTTCCCACTTGACCACCAATGGAAGAACCATTCTTCCCACTTGACCACCAATGGAAGAACCATTCTTCCCACTTGACCACCAATGGAAGAACCATTCTTCCCACTTGACCACCAATGGAAGAATCATTCTTCCCACTTGAGCACCAATGGAAGAACCATTCTTCCCACTTGAGCACCAATGGAAGAACCATTCTTCCCACTTGAGCACCAATGGAAGAACCATTCTTCCCACTTGAGCACCAATGGAAGAACCATTCTTCCCACTTGAGCACCAATGGAAGAATCATTCTTCCCACTTGACCACCAATGGAAGAACCATTCTTCCCACTTGACCACCAATGGAAGAACCATTCTTCCCACTTGACCACCAATGGAAGACTTACTCTTCCCACTTGACCACCAATGGAAGAATCATTCTTCCCACTTGACCACCAATGGAAGAACCATCCTTCCCACTTGACCACCAATGGAAGAACCATCCTTCCCACTTGACCACCAATGGAAGAACCATTCTTCCCACTTGACCACCAATGGAAGAACCATTCTTCTCACTTGACCACCAATGGAAGAATCATTCTTCCCACTTGACCACCAATGGAAGAATCATTCTTCCCACTGACCACCAATGGAAAAATCATTCTTCCCACTGACAAGGCTATTGTAGAGTGAGCTGTAGATATTGTAAATTTTGCCAGGGGGTTTCCTAAGACCTGAAAGTTATTTCAAGGATTCCTCCATGTTAAAAAGGTTGGGAAAGGCCAATTCGAACATGATGATACTGCCATGAAGGTCACCCCCAGTTATAGGGTGACAACAGTCTGTCTAAAAATTGTGCCCCTGTCTTCTGCTGAAGAATGAAAAGTTGACCTTTTAACACACATTATGTAGGCTTAAAAGCAGAAAAAAACACGAGCAGACCTTTGGGGGAGTGATGAAAGCTCCTTACTTATATTTGTATATCAGCTGCTCCCAGGGTTCCCAAGTGCTCACAGGTTCTCTGCTTTTTATCTGAGCAACACAGCTTTGGCCTTAAGAACCCACTTAAACCAACAGCTTTCTAAAGCTCAAGAGCGGTAATAATGACAGTGTTTTCCATGTTAATGCTGTAATGGAAAATGTGAACCTCTGCTTTGCTGATCCTTTGTTTCCCTGCTGCTTCATTCAGCTGCTAGGAGGGACCAAATAATGTCATTTGTAAACTCCAAATAATGGATCTCTACTGTTTACAATGACTTGTTTCACACAGCGTCTGTGTGTGGAGGTCAGCATCTTGGTAGAGGAGCAGGTCATGTCAGAGCCTCCCCTAATGACCTGTGATCTGCTAACTGGTGGGGCAATAGTCAACAGCAGCTGCAGACGTATAGAAAGCACAGACCTGCAGTAGCAGGAAGATGCATGCAGCGCAGGTCATCAGGTACAGATTCCTCTCCAGCAAAGAATACAGTAGTGACATCACCAAATCTAACTCCAACTCTCATGAGACTAAGGCAGCCCATATACAGTGTGAATTTCTTTCCTGAAATAGGCTGCAGGAAAGAAATTTGCACAATTCCCCCATCAACACAGACAGTGTTCACAGGGGAATCCCTCCTGCAAAGCAATGGTCTCCTCCCAGCGGGAACGACCATAGACAGTTCAGCATGAATCGGTCAAGATTCAAACCAGTTGAGCAGGTTGAATGTACCAAGTCGATTGATCGATCAACTTGGGTACAAACAGCCTGACGGATTTTAATTGCGATCATCGTGTTGCACTCATCGGCTGCTATAGCCACTAGCAATAATCATGGTCTACAGTGTCTTGGCAAATAAGGGTTGCAAGAAAGAAATTCGCACAATTCCCCCCTCAACGCAGTGTTACCAGGGGAATGTCTCCTGCTGAGCAATTGTCTTCTTCCGGCGGGGTAGTCGTCCCCACTGGAAGAAGACATTAATTATCGCAAACGGCTATAGTAGCCGCTTGCGATAATCAGAAGCAAATCCGGCAGGGTGGTTGTATCCAAATTGATAGATCGATCAACTTGGTACATGCAACCTACCCATTAATGGTTTGATTCTCTGCCTGTTCCTGCTGAACCGGCCAAGATACAAACAGTGGGCCAGATTCTCAGAAGAGTTACGACGGTGTATCTCAGGAAACACCGTCGTATCTGTTTCTGAGCCCGGGTATCTATGCGAGTGATTCCTAGAATCATTTTCGCATAGATACGGCCAAGATCCGACAGGTGTAAGTCACTTACACCGTCGGATCTTAGATGTAATGCGACGCCGGCCGCTAGGTGCCGTTTACGTTCAGTTCTCATTTGACTATGCAAATGAGCCTGATACGCCGATTCCCGAACGAATTTGCGTCGCGTAGTCGTTTCCGTAAGGTTACCCCTGCTATATGAGGGGTAACCTTAGTCCAGTTCGCCGTATGCCATGTTAAGTATGGCGTCGGGTCAGCGTCGTCTTTTTCCGTCGGGTACGTCGTTTTACTAAGTCGTCCGCGAATACAACTTTACGTCAATGACGCTCACGTCGGCGTCATTGACGTTTTCGTGAGCTGGAGCATGCGCACTGGGCTATTTTTCCGCCCGGCGCATGCGCAGTTCGATCGTCGCGGGGGCGTGCTTAATTTGAATACAAGCCGCCCCTTTGAATTACGCGGCCATACGCCAGGCCATTTACACTACGCCGTCGCAAATTACGGAGCAAGTGCTTGGAGAATACGGCACTTGCTCCAGTAAGTTGCGGTGGCGTAGTGTAAATAGCTTACGCGACGCCAACGCAGGATGTACGGGAATATGGCCCAGTGTAAGGCCAGCCTTAAACTAGCCATACACAAAGATTTATCTCCCACTGGGCTGAACGAGAGAAGTCCATATACACACACATATATACATTATATATATATATATATACTCTCTGACTGGGACTGCAGCTTTGCTTTCTTTTAAAACATTTATGTTTTTTTAACTCCAACCACAAAACTGTGCAACAATGAGTAATAACAATCAGTCCCATACATCCCGCTCCCATTAGTTGACCAGAAAAGCAATAAGAGCCATAGTGCAGGATCACCATTGACAATAGGCTAGCCATACACAGTGTCAACAAGTCATCTATATACATTGGGTGTAAAATTACACAATATTACCGCCCACATGGGTGGTAGGGTTGCCATCTTTTCTTCAAGTTACACCTGAATACTTTAGTGGACTATGACACCTTTGGGTGCCCAAAAGAGAGTAGAAATGCAGTGCGCATAGCGTGCTGCAGTAAACAGCAGGCAGCCGGCCGCAGTTCCCAGACGGCAACAGATTTGTGTGCAACTATCTTGGTTACTTGGAGAGCCACAGCCTGGTCTGAATAATGTGTCCAGGTTGCGGTATGCCTGAAACCTGGAAACGTGATTCAAAACCTGGACTGTCCAGGTGACAGGTGGCAACCCTACTGGGTGGGCTTTTCCTTGGCTATGTGGGAGGACCCAAATTTTTTTCTTTATTAACAAACTGAAAACCAGCTAACACTGCCCATAAAAGAAAAGAGGAAGATTGGCGAAAGCTATACGAGGAAAGCAGCGAGAGGGAACAGAGAAAGGAGGGAAAACATAAAAGGGTGGGTGGCGGGGTGGGCAAGTGACAAAGAAGAATGTAATATCAACTGTGTACAGATACATTAGGGCATCTCCCCTCACAGGCGCTTCAGATCTGGTCAAGGCTAGCCATCATTGGTGAGGTAGGTACTCAATGGGCAGGCTGAATGTACCAAGTTAATCGATTGATCAACGTGGGTACAACCAGCCTGCCGGATTCTCCCGTGATTACCAGTAGTGGCTGCTATAGCTTCTAGCGATTACTGCCTTCTCCCAGTGGGTACGACTTCCCCCGCCTGCCCCCCTTGCCAGGAGAAGACAATATCGCGGGCAGGAGGGATTCCCGCCATCAACACTAGGGGAATCAAGCAAATTTCTTTCCTGCAACCCGTGGCTGCAGGAAAGAAATTTGTCCTGTGTGCATGGCTAGGCTTAGATTCTGGGGGTGCCCCTTAGATGATGGCGCCACACTCAACAAGTCTCGTGTCCTGTGCAGGATGCAGTAGATCTCTCTCAATGGAAGTTTTCTGGCCAGGTTGCAGGGAAGCCACCCCTGCCCTACAGAAATATAATTTAAAGTAAAGCAAGCTATTTTTTTCTCCACTGAACAATTTTATAAAGTCCTGAGGCCCCTTTATTGCATAGTAAATTTAAATACAAAAGTAAACTAACCCTTTAAAAGTATACCCCATTTTAATGCAAGCCTTGAATGTATATGGTGACACAGCCTACTTGCCTGGGACCTGTTCTGCATCATCCTGACATTTTTTTATTTTGCTCTGCAGAAAAGCACATAGTACAGTAAACAGAAAGTAGTCTGCCAAACATGGCGGAACAATGACAATGATAAGGTATACAACAATAAGAGCAATGACAAAGTCAATGACCACCCTGCCATTTAAAATAACCTTGTTAGCTATAATGTGATGTTCTGGGAACACCAATTAGATTTTTTTTTTAAAGGCCTACTGTTCTTAGCTCTGCCAATTGTAGGTTCCATGCTGTTTAATAGACGTAGGGAAACCACTTTTGGCCTACAGGAATATCATTTAAATTAAGCTTTATTGCATAGTAAATTTTAATACAAATATGAACTTACCGTTTAGGTTAAGGATCAAATATAGTATGTATACAAATATAGTTACATAGCTAGTCTGGTTGAAAATAGACATAAGTCCATCTAGTTAAAAAAAAAAACGGAAAAAATAAATAAAACAATCCCATATACACAATCCTTTACCCACAGTTGATCCAGAGGAAGGCAAAAAAAAAACCCAGCATAGCATCATCCAATTTGCTACAGCAGGGGAAAAAATTCCTTCCTGATCCCCCGAGAGGCAATCGGATATTCCCTGGATCAACTTCTACCTATAATGTAAATACCCAATTATATGATGTTCACTTAGGAATGATTCAGGCCATTTTTAAGCTGGGTTCACACCAGTGAGAATTGGATGCAGCTTTTCTCCGCATCCAGTTCTCATTCTACTCCATATACAGCAAGATTGTGACTCTCTATGGAGCCGGTTCACACATCTCCGTAGTGGCTCCATTGCGAATTGCACGGGAGTCCTGTGCGTCCTTTGGTCCCTTTCAGGTCCGAATTCAGCCCAAATTTCAGGCTGAAATCTGACCTGAAACAGAGAATGGAGACGCACCAGACTCCTGCTGTGAGCCACTGCGTTCTAAAGTGTGAACCCAGCCTCAAAGCAATTTACTGAGCTGGCCAGAACAACCTCTGGAGGGAGTCTATTCCACATTTTCACAGCTTGTACACACGGTCGGTCAAAACCGATGAAAACGGACGGAAGTTCAGTTTCATCGGTCCAAACCGACCGTGTGTGGGCCCCATCGGTCAGTTATCCTTCGGTCCAAAAATTTAGAACTTGCTTTAAAATTCAACCGATGGACGCCTAACCGATAGGTCAAAACCGATGGTTAGTACGCAAAAGCATCGGTTTAAAACCCGCTCATGCTCAGAATCAAGTCGACGCATGCTTGGAAGCATTGAACTTCATTTTTCTCTGCACGTCGTTTTACATCACTGCGTTGGACTCGATCGTTTTTTTAACTGATGGTGTGTAGGCACATCAGACCATCAGTCAGCTTCATCGGTTCACCGATGAGAACGGTCCTTCGGACTGTTCTCATCGGATGGACCGACCGTGTGTACGCGGCTTTACTGTGAAGAAACCTTTCCGTATTTGGAGATTAAGGCCTGAATCACACTAGTGCGTTGCGTTTTGGAGCTCCGTTGTCTTTACGAATTTCTCTATAAGGTGTTCTGCAGATCAACTGCATTTTAGCTGCAGATCAGGTGCGAATTTGGAGACCTGGGAGAGGGGAGGGGGAGGGGGGAAGTGTATTGAACTGAATGAGACAAATACTGAAGAGAAATGAACACATCTGCGAATTCAGCTGCATACCCATAGAAGATAATGGGACTGAATTCGCACCTGAGCATAAAAACCGCACACGGTTTGGAGGCAATGCGCAGTGCATTGCGGATGCATCGCACATATGTGAACCAGCCTCATTGAAAACAATGTATTTTGAAATGTCCTGCGAATTAGATGCGGTTTAAGTCGCACTCAATTCGCTTAGGTGTGAACCTGGCCTCAATCTTTTTTCCTCTAGTGCCCCCTTGTCCTCTGTGATGACCTTAAAGTGAATAACTCAACACCAAGTTCACTATATGGACCACTTATGTATTTGTTGTACATGTTGATCATTTCCCCCCCTTAATCTCCTCTTCTCATCAAGAGAAAATAAATTCAGTTCCTCTAATCTTTCCTCATAGCTGAGCTCCTCCATGCCTCTTATCAGTTTGGCTACCCTTCTCTGCACTTTCTCCAGTTCCCCGATATCCTTTTTGAGAACTGGTGCCCAAAACTGAACTGCAGTTGAACTTACCCTTTAGGTAAGGGTTCAGATATAGTATGTATACAAATATAAACGTACCCTCAAGGTTAAGGTTCAAAAATAGTATGTATACAAATATGATCTTACCCTTTAGGTTAAGGTTCAATAATAGTATGTATACAAATATAAACTTACCCTCTAGGTTAAGGTTCAAATATAGTATGTAAACAAATATGAACTTACCCTTTAGGCTAAGGTTCAAATATAGTATGTATACAAATATGAACTTACCCTTTAGGTAAGGGTTCAAATATAGTATGTATACAAATATGAACTTACCCTTTAGGTTAAGGTTCAAATATAGTATGTATACAAATATGAACTTACCCTAGTTTAGGCGAAGGTTTAAATATAGTACGTATACAAATTATGATCTTACCCTTTAAGAAATATGAACTTACCCTTTAGGTTAAGGTTCAAATATAGTATGGCCGGATTCACGTAGAGTGGCGCACATTTGTGCGGGCGTAGCGCATCTCATATGCGCTACGCCGACGTAACATAGAGAGGCAAGAACAGTATTCACAAAGCACTTGCTCCCTACATTGCGCCGGCGTAGCGTAAATTGGTCAGCGTAAGCCCGCCTAATTCAAAGTTTGAAGGAATCGGCGTATCTAGGTCATTTACATATTCAACAAGTAAATCATTGGAAGCGCCCCTTGCGGCCAGCGTAAATATGCGCCCAAGATATGACTGCGTAGGAAACATACGTCGGTCGGAGGAAGCCAAATTTCAGGTGTATCTTACTTGCAGAATCGGGCGCAGAGATACGACAGCGCATCCGTGCACTTACGCGGCGTATCAGTAGATACGTCGGCGTAAGTCTTTCTGAATCCAGGCCATAGTATACAAATTATGATCTTACCCTTTAAGAAATATGAACTTACCCTTTAGGCTAAGGTTCCAATATAGTATGTCCACAAATATGAACTTACCCTTTAGGCTAAGGTTCCAATATAGTATGTACACAAATATGAACTTACCCTTTAGGCTAAGGTTCCAATATAGTATAAAAAAAGGCAGTAGGTATTTCATTGTGAAGTTGGATCATCGTTCAACTTCAAGGACACCTCCACAGACAAATAGACATCTTTTTTTTTTTTAGATACAAAAGTATATAGCTATTACTGTGTCTTCATATAAAAAAATTGACATTATCGAGAACGTTTATGGAGAGATCAGTATTCTACACATTACCCATAGCATAAACTTGCATACGGTGATTCACACAGACAGCAGAGAGTTGTGTGAAGGAGGAGGAGGTAGAAAACACATTTCTCTGCTCTCAATACTGTGAAATGACATCACATTCACAGTAAACTTTCCCCTTGGGGCACATTAAAGATGGCTTGCACTGATTCCCTACCAGCTGCTTCATGAATCCTCTCTGATAACTACATAGCTGGAATAGTCTCTGACTAAACTCGCAGCAAGCCAGAGGGGCCCTCTAGCACCGTTTCCTCTCCGCTGTGCTTTCATCTTCCTCTCTAGTTTGTCATGTCGCTCCCCTGCCTGCGCAGTCTTGGGCTCCCGCGTTTCGCCTTGTTCCCCGACACCATTCTTTCAGGCGCTCCGCAGTCTCTCCATCCCTCTTACTAGTTCTTATCCTACTCAATATACAGCAGATGTCGTTATGGATCTGGTTGAAAGGTCTCCTCTTTTTCATGCGTTGGAGGGATAGAACAAACATCACAGCATATTTAATAGCATGGGATTGTATGCAAAGATATTCCTCCTACTATGTTGTACAAACGATATACAAACGCATGAAGGAAATCGAAATGCAAGCAGCATGTCATTAGGACGTTCATATGGAAATTATGAAAAATTGTTGATCGAAGCACGCAAAAGTACCATCAATGGCCTTAAAAATGTTCTTCGGATGTTGGCGCTGCCATCAGGACAGAGGCTCTCTCTTCCACATTTAATGGACGTGCCCCCTTATCACCCCATTTTGGCAGTCCACGCAACAGCTGCTTACCCATCTCTTTGAGACGCCAATCCCCCTATCCCCTAAACAATTTTTGCTAGGTATCTCCCAACCCTGCCTGGCCAAGCCATATAAAAAACTACTTAGGCACGTACTAACAGCGGCTAGGTGCTTGATAGCCCTTAATTGGAAAAAACCCACACCCCTGTCCCAAGAAGCCCTTTATGCTAGGATCAAGGACGTGTAGCTGATGGAGCGGATGACAGCTAGGATACGTAATGGCATGGACGCCCACGACGAGGTCTGGAGTGAGTGGCACCGGCGGGAGGACCCGCCGGGAGCGGACGAGGTGGCAGACGCGGTAACCTAAATCTCCCTTCCCTTTTCTTTTCTTCTTTTCCCTTCTTGACTCCTCTCATACAACCTACTGTTTTGGCGTCACCGTTGCCACCAGAGTATAGTAAACGGTTTAAATGCATAGTTTGTTGACATGTTTAGCGGCAGAGCCAGCTCTTGCAATAGGGCCCTATGGGCCGGAAGTTTAACTCCCCCTCTACCCAAAAAGGGCAAGGGTAATATTTGTATTCTTGGATAAGTGTCTGCTTTGGCCCTTTTATTTATTTTTTTATTACTTGCATTTAACTGTATCCTGCAAACTGTTTTATAATAATAAAAACTGTTATTTGGAAAAAAAAATATGTTCTTCCATTGTCACGCCGATGGGTCAAATTTTAAACGTTCACATTTTGGAAGCACAGAAACTATGTAATGTCTATGCCTGTGACCTTACCACATGCCATACATATACAACAAATGCTCGTGTCAGACATCAAAAGTTCTACTTGCTAATCAAACTTTAACCACGGACCATTTGACTGGCAAAAGACCAGAGCACTTTTTGCGG
Organism: Rana temporaria; assembly: GCF_905171775.1. Lineage (NCBI taxonomy): Eukaryota > Metazoa > Chordata > Amphibia > Anura > Ranidae > Rana > Rana temporaria. The sequence goes on from NC_053500.1 coordinate 43,889,331, forward strand.
TTCGGCACTGCGTCGCTTTAACTGACAATTGCGCGGTCGTGCGACGTGGCTCTCAAAAAAAAAATTGACGTCCTTTTGTTCCCACAAATAGAGCTTTCTTTTGGTGGTATTTGATCACCTCTGCAGTAATTTTTTGCGCTATAAACAAAAATAGAGCGACAATTTTGAACAAAAAGCAATATTTTGTTCTTTTTGTTATAATGAATATCCCCGATTTTTTTAAAAAACAAGCACATTTTTTCTCAGTTTAGGCCGATACATATTCTACATATTTTTGGTAAAAAAAAAAAAAAAAAAATTTGCAATGAGCGTATATGGATTTGTTTGCGCAAAAGTAATAGGGCCAGATTCTCAAAGGCCTTACGACGGCGCAATGCCATTTGCGCCGTCGTAAGTCCTAATCTGGCCCGGCGTATCTATGCGACTGATTCTTAGAATCAGTTACGCATAGATATCCATTAGATCTGACAGGCGTAAGGCTCTTACGCTGTCAGATCTTAGATGTAATTTTTTTTCCCGCCGCTAGGTGTCGCCGACGTCGTTTTCCCCGTCGTCTATGCAAATTAGCTATTTACGCGAGATTCCCGAACGTACGCGCGGACGATGCAGTGAATTTACGACGTTTCCGTAAGCGTAAACTTACCCCTGCTATATGAGGGGTAAGTTTACGTAGGTCCGTCGTATGCCATGTTAAGTATTGCGTCGGGTCAGCGTCGTCTTTTTCCGTCGTTTACGTTGTTTTCCTAAGTCGTCCGCGAATACGACTTTACGTCAATGACGCTCACGTCGGCGTCATTGACGTTTTCCGTCGTGAGCTGGAGCATGCGCACTGGGCTATTTTGCCGCCCGGCGCATGCGCAGTTCGATCTGCGCGGGGGCGCGCTTAATTTAAATACAAGCCACCCCGTTTGAATTACGCCGGGCCATTTACACCACGCCGCCGCAAATTACGGAGCAAGTGCTTGGAGAATACGGCACTTGCGCCATTAATTTGCGGCGGCGTAGTGTAAATGGCTTACACTACGCCAACGCCGATTCTATGAGAATCTGGCCCCTAACGTCTACAAAATAGGGGATAGTTTTATAGCAATTTTATTATAATTTTTTTTTTTTTACTAGTAATGGCGGCGATCTGCAATTTTTATCGTGACTGCGACTTTATGGTGGACACTTGACACATTTTTAGGACCATTGTAATTTTTACAGCGATTAGTGCTATAAAAATGCACTGATTACTGTGAAAATGTCACTGGCAGTGAAGGGGTTAAGCACTATGTGGCACTGAAGGGGTCAAGTGTGTCCTATGGAGTGATTCTAACTGTTAGGGGAGAAGCTATCAGTGACACGTCACTGATCACTGTTCCCGATCACAGGGAACAGTAGATCACCGACGTGTCACTAGGCAGAACAGGGAAATGCCTTGTTTACAAAGACATCCCCTGTTCTGCCTTTGCTGACCGTAATCGCGGGCTGCCCCGGAACATCGAGTTCCCGGGACCCGCGGGCGCACTCACGAGGCATGCGGCGCGCCCAGGGGGTGGCAAATTTTAGGGGATGTACAGGTACGCCTATTTGCCTGCCTGTGCCATTGTGTCGACGTCTATCATCGTGCACTGGTCGGCAAGCAGGAGACCCTTAAGTGGTTAAAGCAGAACTTTTTTTCATTTTGGATAGAGTAAGGGAGGGTTTTAACCCGTCAGATGTTTTTCTTCTTTTTTTTTTGCCACGTCCTGTCTCATAGCCAAACAGGAAGTGAGAGGAAATCCCTGCAAATTAAGGGAATTCTATGGGGACCCCCAGGTCACCAGAACTAGTGTCCCTCATTGGAAGATTTCACCTCTTACTTTCCTGGGGACAACCCAAAATTTGGAATATTCTTTCACTTTCAATGATGATGATAGACAGTACAAATAGAGAGGGTGAATCTCCGGGGGCACAGACCACAATAAAAACTGACAAGTGTTCCAATCCCTCTCCACTCTGTCCAAAATGTAAAAAAAAAAATGTTTGCCTTGAGTTAAGACTTTAATGAATAAATAACTAGACAAAAGGTTATTTGGCGTCTTTTATATCTCTTTGGAAAAGTCGTCATTGATGAACAAATACTTTTTGTGTTCTATTTTAAATTAGATTAGTATTGTAAACCTTTTATTGTATTACAAATATTCTTTACGTACCCCTGCCAAGGACAGCCCTATTACACAATGGTGTAAGGACGAAAGCAGAAAGACAAAGGGTGTGAGCCCCACCACTGATTCTCAAGTGTACTGGTGGAGAAAATAACAATACTACAATAAAAAAGCACAATACAAAAAAAATGTGTCCGGCTTCTGTAGGACGAGCATGCTTGAAATAACGTCCGGCTCTCGATCAGTGCTCTCAGCCAATGACGGAGAGCGCCGATAAGCGTGTTCTGGTCAGGGGGCCATCCCCGTCATAACAAAACAGCTCAGCGGGGGAGATCGCTGTGTACTAAAGTCATGACTGTCAGTAGCGTCACTAGGGTTGGTGTCACCTGGTGCAGTAAAATTTGGTGTCACCCCCGGTCACTAAGCATGAGCAATCCGGGGCACTGAGCAGGCTAGCGCATCAGCACAGCTCTGCCCTGTGTAATCCCCCTAATGTTACCGCCCTGTGCAATCTACCTAATGTAACCCCCCCCCCCCCCCTGTGTATTCCATCCAATGTAGCCCCCTAATGTAACCCACCCTGTGTAATCCCCCTAATGTTGCCCCCCTGCAATCCCCCTAATGGAACGCCCCACCCCCCCCTACATGTACAAACCTCAGATCAGCGCTGCTCTGTACACATGAATGTCACTCTTCCTAGGCTCCTCCTCCTGTTGTGGAAATACTGTCAGTGTGGAGGAGGAGGAGCCTAGGCATCGTCGGTCTGAGGAGTGCAATTGTGATAGGACACTGGCACCTCTCCCGGGCACTGGACTATGGCACTCTGGAGCTGCCTGTCTGCCTCTGCCAGCCTCATCATTCTTTCGCCTCAGTCACGCAGAGATACCTGAATGTGCAGGGAAAGGAGGAAGAGGAGAGAGCTGCAGCGCCTCTCAATCCAGTGCTGTGCTGGGTGTCACCTGGGAGCAGCCCGCACCCCCCGCTCCCCCCTTGCTATGCCACTGCTGACTGTTAGTACAGCGGCTCCAACCAGTGCAGATTTTTTTTTTCATTCGACCCGAGAAAAACAAAAACTAGTGGTGTGTATGAGGCTTAACCAATTTTAGGCCCCGTTCACACTTAAGACTGCCGTGTTGTGTTTTTTTTGCACTCTTTTGGGTGTGTTTTTTTTGGGGCGTGGCACCATTCTTTTTTAATGTGCCTCCCTCCACTTAAAAAATGTGCCAAAGTAGCTCATATGCCAAATTTTGGCATCCAGCCAGGTGTGTTTGCCGTTGCACATTTTGCTGCAATTTTTACACATTTTGTCTTGTGGCAAAAAAGACAGCACCTTTGGGGTGCCATTAAAAACAATGGCACTGCAAGTGGAATTGCGTGCAGAATCGAACGGTTCTGTCAGTGATTTCAATATGCTCAAATGTGAACAGGGCCTTTAAACCCTCTCCTATACCCAGTGAAGTTTCAGGCCTCAGGGTGAAACACAGATTAAACAAATCTTCCTCCATAAGTTGTACCTGTTTATCAATTTGTGTCTTTCCCCTACATCCAGCCAAAGTGCAGAATTTACACAGGGTCTCTTAGCTCTAAAAAGAAGAGGGCGGAAAGCTGAGATTACATCAGTGAGGAGAGCTCTGAGAGCCGATTGGAGGGAAGAGACACACCCTCCTTCATACAGCAACAGAGCTGAGGCTGCCAATTAGCTGGAGATCCCTCCCCGTCACCCTTTTTCTCTTGGTGTCAGGAAAATGTGTCAGAAGGAATTCATGCTGATAGCAGAGGAATGAAGAAGCACACAGAAATGACACTTAGTGCTCTGGATTGAGACATGTACACACTATAGAGAAACATGCTTTGTTCATTTTTCATATCTGACGTTTACAACCACTTAAGGGGCTCACTGACATCTTCTGTGGTTTGTTGCGGTTCATTTTTAAAGTGGATGTAAACCCACTCTCATCCTTTCTAAACTACTGCCCTAGTGCTGATCTATAAGGATATCCAGGATATACAGTATATGCCTCCTGCATGTATTCTTACCTGTCAAATGTCTCCCCTCTGTCTGTTATAAGAACTGAAAAACTGAACATTCTGTGGGTGGATCTGTTTGTCTGGAGCTCTGTGGGTGGAGTCGTGATGTCAGTAGACTCCCAGCCCTCCTCTACACTCCCCTTGTCAACATGCATTTTTTTCTGTGTATTCCTTACACTAAATTCTGCTATGATCACCAACATCCAGTCAAAATCAAGAAAAGTAACCACATGACTTCAGAAAAGGAGTGGGGGTGGGAATTAAAAATTAATGCCTGTCTCCAGGCTAGTGCATGAGATATGTAAATAACCTGTCACTCACAGCAAGGGGGAAGAACGGACTAAGGTTTTTCTCTGCAAGTGCATTTTATTTCACTGAACAATAAAAGAGGATTGCTCAGAGCTGGATTAACTCTGTGTGGCAAGACTGGGCAGAGATGATAGGAAATCTTATACTCTACATTGTGACATCAAAAAAATTAATACAAAAATTCGGGTTTACATCCACTTTAGGGATGCCCCAGTGCGTTACACTAGTGAGAAGTGCACCTGCAATAAAATGTGTCGCAATAGGTTATGGTGCGTTCATTTAAACAAACAAAAAAAAGATAACGACTGTTTTTCGTGTGCTAAGTTGCGTTGCCAGCCCTTTCAAAATGAATGAATTTCAAAATGCCCTAACGCTGCGCTCCTCAATGCACGATAACGTGTTGCATTAACACACATTCAATTAAGACAAATCATAACGTGAATGTGCCCTGAAGTGTTTCTCCTGTCACATTCAAATTTCTTAAAGAAAAGCAATGACAGTGAGAAGGCTTACAGGAGTTGGCAGTTATGTGCGCAAATACACCCTGCTAATGCCCTCTGAAGCTAGCCACCCACGTTAAGATTCATCTTGTTCAGCCCCATTGGGTCAAACAAGAGAGAGCTATCCATTTCCACGCATTTCGATTTCTCCCACCCGTGGAGCATGGATGGAGGAATTTCCCTGGTCAGCTATAATATTCTCAAGGACTTTCCAATACCTACTGATACAGAGAAGTACTGCATTGTAATATGCAGGATGGGCTGTGCAATATGCATTGGGGTTGTGCTATGTAAAAGGATCCAGAGGTACGGGGCTGTGTAATGTAAAGGGGTCCAGAGGTACAGGGCTTTGTAATGTAAAGGAGTCCAGAGGTACTGGGCTGTGTAATGTAAAGGGGTCCAGAGGTACGTGGGCTGTGTAATGTAAAGGGGTCCAGAGGTACAGGGCTGTGTAATGTAAAGCGGTCTAGAGGTACAGGGCTGTGTAATGTAAAGGGGTCCAGAGGTACAGGGCTGTGTAATGTAAAGGGGTCCAGAGGTACAGGGCTGTGTAATGTAAAGGGGTCCAGAGGTACAGGGCTGTGTAATGTAAAGCGGTCCAGAGGTACGTGGGCTGTGTAATGTAAAGCGGTCCAGAGGTACAGGGCTGTGTAATGTAAAGGGGTCCAGAGGTACAGGGCTGTGTAATGTAAAGGGGTCCAGAGGTACGTGGGCTGTGTAATGTAAAGGGGTCCAGAGGTACAGGGCTGTGTAATGTAAAGGGGTCCAGAGGTACAGGGCTGTGTAATGTAAAGGGGTCCAGAGGTACAGGGCTGTGTAATGTAAAGGAGTCCAGAGGTACGGGGCTGTGTAATGTAAAGGAGTCCAGAGGTACGGGGCTGTGTAATGTAAAGGAGTCCAGAGGTACGGGGCTGTGTAATGTAAAGCGGTCCAGAGGTATGGGGGCTGTGTAATGTAAAGGAGTCCAGAGGTACGGGGCTGTGTAATGTAAAGGGGTCCAGAGGTATGGGGGCTGTGTAATGTAAAGGGGTCCAGAGGTACGGGGCTGTGTAATGTAAAGGAGTCCAGAGGTATGGGGGCTGTGTAATGTAAAGGGGTCCAGAGGTATGGGGGCTGTGTAATGTAAAGGGGTCCAGAGGTATGGGGGCTGTGTAATGTAAAGCGGTCCAGAGGTACAGGGCTGTGTAATGTAAAGGGGTCCAGAGGTACGGGGCTGTGTAATGTAAAGGAGTAAAGAGGTATGGGGCTGTGTACTGTAAAGGGGTCCAGATTATTATCTTCTTTAGCAGATGAATACAGCCCTTAATACATTGAATCCGGCCCTTAAGTGGAAAAATGTTGCAGATTCCCTGGCTTAGTAAATGAGCTCAAGCTCTTCCGACTTCCATCATCCAATCATGTGCTAGAAAAAAAAAATGTAATTTCCTTGCTTGTGATTGGGTATTCTTTCAGCTCATTTACCAAGCTAAGGAAAAATTCCCTCGTAAAGTAAACAGTCTAATTGCCTTTAGTAAATCAATTCCTTTGTCTGATTTAAATTTAGCATGCATTCAGACCTTAAAGAAAGCACACTACTGCAAATAAGTCCTCACATTCTCAGATATCATTGCGTCAATTACCCCGACTTGCTAATTCATTGCCTATAGTTTTGGTATAAATTATGCAAGAATCCTAGACAGCTAATCATTGACTCATTTCAGTCCAGAGTCTATATATACCGCCAGGGTTTACCTGCATGTGACTGCTGAACGCAATGACTTTAATAAGGCCTTCTTTTTTTAATGCCTGTGTCCGTTTTACGATCAGACCGAAATAAAAAATTAACCAGCCCCATTTCCCTCCCCACCCCAACCCCCACCCCCACCGACATCACCAGCGCGGTTCTGAACAGCTCAGCAAATAACGCAGGGCCGTGATAAATGACAATGCGAGGTTATGTGCTGAGCTGGGGAGTTTTTTTCCTCCCCTCTCTAACTTCTTTATTTAGTAGAACAAAAGCACTGTAGAAAACATGATAAATATATCTTTATAGTAAGGTCTGCTATACTGGGGTTACAAACCCTTTCATCAACAACAGGCAGAACAAAAGGACGACAAATGATAGTCAGAGGGAAGAGGGGAGGAGAAAATTTATGTGTGCACGCCGAAATGTGGGAGAGAAAAAGTGTGCGCACAGCAATCGGATGAATAGAGATTTCGAAAAAAAATATCTTAGTGTTATTATATAAAGTGTCATTTTAATGCACGATAATAAAGTTATGTAACATTTTATTATACGTTGATAGTGGCCAATAAAACGGTTTTAGACATACACATAAACCTTTTTTTTTTTTCACACATTACCAAGGTCCGAGTCCTTCCTATTTTCCTGAAATAATGGTTGTAGAAAGATGTAAAACATCTCCCAGCCAAATAAAATAAAACTTAAAAAAAATAAAAAAAAACTACAGTGAGGGGGCCCCCCACTGGCACTGCAAAGGTTAAAGCAGTGGCCTCCGAACTGCGACTTGGGGGCCAGGATACAGCCCTTTGCTGGCTTTTATCCAGCCCTTGGGGTACTATTTCATCCAGTGATACCCCCACCCTCCACTGATCCCAATATAGGGGCACAATTCCTCCCAATAACACCAATAATGGGGCATAACTCCTCCCAATGACACCAACAATTGGGCCCAATGACACAAATGATGGGGCACAATTTCTTCCAATGACACCAACAATTTGGCCCAATGACACCAATGATGGGGCACAACTCCTCCCAATGACACCAAGGATAGGGCACAATTCCTTCCAATGACACCAAGGATAGGGCGCAATTCCTCCCAAAGACACCAAGGATAGGGCACAATTCCTCCCAATGACACCAAGGATAGGGCGCAATTCCTCCCAATGACACCAAGGATAGGGCGCAATTTCTCTCAATGACACCAAGGATAGAGCACAATTCCTCCCAATGACACTAAGGATAGGGTACAATTCCTCCCAATGACACCAAGGATAGGGCGCAATTCCTCCCAATGACACCAAGGATAGGGCGCAATTTCTCTCAATGACACCAAGGATAGGGCACAATTACTCCCAATGACACCAAGGATAGGGCACAATTATTCCCAATGACACCAAGGATAGGGTACAATTCCTCCTAATGACACCAAGAATAGGGCACAGTTCCTCCCAATGACACCAAGGATAGGGCACAGTTCCTCCCAATGACACCAAGGATAGGGCGCAATTTCTCTCAATGACACCAAGGATAGAGCACAATTCCTCCCAATGACACTAAGGATAGGGTACAATTCCTCCCAATGACACCAAGGATAGGGCACAATTACTCCCAATGACACCAAGGATAGGGCACAATTCCTCCCAATGACACCAAGGATAGGGTACAATTCCTCCCAAAGACACCAAGGATAGGGCGCAATTCCTCCCAATGACACCAAGGATAGGGCGCAATTCCTCCCAATGACACCAAGGATAGGGCGCAATTCCTCCCAATGACACCAAGGATAGGGTACAATTCCTCCTAATGACACCAAGGATAGGGCACAACTCCTCCCAATGACACAAAGAATAGGGTACAATTCCTCCCAATGACACCAAGGATAGGGTACAATTCCTCCCAATGACACCAAGGATAGGGTACAATTCATCCCAATGACACCAAGGATAGGGCACAGTTCCTCCCAATGACACTAAGGATAGGGCGCAATTCCTTCCCCGACACCAAGGGTTTAATTTACTAAAGCTAGAGAGGGCAAAATTAGTCACAATTCTGCAGAGAAACCAATCAGCTTCTAACCTCAGCTTGTTTAATGAAGCTTTAGCAATAAAACCTGGAAGCCGATTGGTTTCTCTGCAGAATTGTGACTAATTTTTCGCTCTCTAGCTTTAGAAAATAAACCCCCAATTCACCAAAGATGGGGCATTGTTTTTTTCCCCACTGATGTTGGGACCTTTTCTACTCCCAACGGTCACAGTGCGGCCTCCAAATAGTCTTAAACTGTCCCTTTTAGAAAGTTTGGAAATCCCTGGGTTAAAGTCTTGTTTCATTTAGGGGTACAGGAACAAGCAGAAATACTTGCCTTATAGGACAGGACAAGGATCGGACTTCTCCTACCCTTGTGAGCAAGCCAGCAGTGGTGAAACTCGCCAACATGTTGGTTTCGAGTGGAAACATCAATCCACGCAGTCTCTTTTTGATGACAAATTAAATACAGAAAGAAGAGCTAGGCTTTGGAGCGTAGCTTATATTTTTTACTTTTGACTGAGAGTGGTAGCCAACACCCCGGTTGTCCATGTGGGATGAAAGGAGAAGGCCTGAAAGAGAAATACCTAAACCGTGGGTTCATGGTTTGATTACCCAAACCATGGATTTAGGTATTTTTTATTTTAATACTTGCCTAAAGCCACGTACACCTGGTTGGAATTTCCGATGGAAAAAGTCAGATGGGAGCTTTTCATCGGATATTCCGACCGTGTGTATGCCCCATCGGATTTTTTCCATCAGACTTGGATAGAGAGTAGGTTCTCCATTTCCGACTCAGTTTTGCCCGGTCAAAAGTCCGGCCGTGTACGTGGCATAATGCTTCGCCCCCTCCTCAGCCGGTCTATAAGGCTGCATTTACACCTACGGTAGGGGTATGTAGTTTTTACTGCCCCAAACCACTCCTCAAGCTTTAAAGGCAGTGGATGGGGGGCGGGGGGGGGGGGTTACATATGCCACAGTTGCGATGCTTTGCATCATGGCAAATATGTCCCCATCAAACTTGGTGGGCAGGCCCTTGCTGTCCTCATGTACAATGCAGGAACTTTTCCAAATGAACTACTTATTGTTCTGAAAGATTGCACATATGTAGGTACATTACTGCAAAAAAAAAAATTCTGAAAATCCAACACGTCATTTCATTTTTAACTGTCTGCATTTATCTGTGTTATGAAAAAAAAGGCGTGCGTTATACAGCAATCAGATTGAAGGAATGGGCTCTAAAGCTGTCTTACCAGACTATTACCATTCTTTGTAAGCACTGAGATTTTGTTCCCCCCATTATTTTCATCCACTGTACTTACTACTACTTGGAAAAATACGTCCGCTTGTATTAATGCCCTAAATCATTTCAGAACTTACCAATGATTATGTAAGATGTTGCAGGCCTTCTGTGTTTGTAAATCCCAAGTCTTTCAGCCTGGCTTTGCAAACATGGGAAGCCAAATATAGAAAAGAACGCACCCTTTTTCCGAGTATGTATGCATTCGTAAATATTTCATTTTTAAATACTGGCAGAATTATTACCTGATGTCTATAATTCTACAACACAGAATCGGAGAATGGAGTGCCAGCGACGTGAGCCAAGCTATTAATTCCCTGGGGTTCATGGTGTATATACAGATTAACCATTATCATTAGGAATATAAAGATGTACATTAAAACACTATAAAATTGCCCACATGCAAGTTGAGATATATTTCTATAGCCAAGACCCCCAATTGCCATAGTTGTGAAATCTTCAGGTCAACCCAGTGACTCTGGGCCTCCAGTAGTTTCTTCCAGAATGGCAAATGTATATGCAGGGAAAAGAAGCGGGAGAGGGAGAAACAGAAAAGAGCCGAAAGAGGGAGAAAAGAACCAGGAGGCAGAAAAGAAGAGGGAGGTAAGAACTGGGAGAGGGAAAAAAAGGAGAGGGAAAAAAAGGGAGAGGGAGAAAAGAAAAAAGAGAGAGGGAGAAAATGGCCGGCAAAGAGAGAAAGGGACCTGGAAAGAGAGAAAGGGGCCAAGAAAGAGAAAAAGGAGCCAAGAGAAAGGGGCCAAGAAAGAGAGAAAGGGGCCAAGAAAGAGAGAAAGGGGCCAGGGGAGGGAGAAAAGAACAGAGAGAGGAAGAAAAGAGCCGAAAGAGGGAGAAAAGAACCAGGAGAAGGGAGGTAAGAACTGGGAGAGGGAAAAAAAGGAGAGGGGAAAAAAGGGAAAGGGAAAAAAAGGGAGAGGGAAAAAAGGGAGAAAAGAGAGAGGGAGAAAGGGGCCAGGAAAGAGAGAAAGGGGCCAAGAAAGAGAGAAAGTGGCCAAGAAAGAGAGAAAGGGGCCAAGAAAGAGAAAAAGGGGCCAAGAAAGAGAAAAAGGGGCCAGGGGAGGGAGAAAAGAGCAGAGAGGAAGAAAAGAGCCAAAAGAGGGAGAAAAAATTCAGGAGAGGCAGAAAAGAACTGAGAGAGGGAGAAAAGGGCCGAGAAAGAGGCCAATAAAGAGAGAAAGGGGCCAGGGGAGGGAGAAAAGAGCAGAGAGGAAGAAAAGAGCAGAGAGAGGGAGAAAAGAGCAGAGAGAGGAAGAAAAGAGCAGAGAGAGGGAGAAAAGAGCAGAGAGAGGGAGAAATGAGCAGAGAGAGGGAGAAAAGAGCAGAGAGAGGAAGAAAAGAGCAGAGAGAGAGGAAGAAAAGAGCAGAGAGAGAGGAAGAAAAGAGCAGAGAGGAAGAAAAGAGCAGAGAGAGAGAGGAAGAAAAGAGCAGAGAGGAAGAAAAGAGCAGAGAGAGAGGAAGAAAAGAGCAGAGAGAGAGGAAGAAAAGAGCAGAGAGGAAGAAAAGAGCAGAGAGGAAGAAAAGAGCAGAGAGGAAGAAAAGAGCAGAGAGGAAGAAAAGAGCAGAGAGATATGGAGAAAAGAGCAGAGAGATAGGAAGAAAAGAGCAGAGAGATAGGAAGAAAAGAGCAGAGAGAGAGGAAGAAAAGAGCAGAGAGAGAGGAAGAAAAGAGCAGAGAGAGAGGAAGAAAAGAGCAGAGAGAGAGGAAGAAAAGAGCAGAGAGGAAGAAAAGAGCAGAGAGAGGGAGAAAAGAGCAGAGAGAGGGAGAAAAGAGCAGAGAGAGGGAGAAAAGAGCAGAGAGAGGGAGAAAAGAGCAGAGGGAGGGAGAAAAGAGTGAGAGCGCATGGGAGAGAGGATCTGGGAGAAGCTGCTGAATGTGCTCTCTCCTCCTTTAGCGCCTCTCTGATCACTGAGAAAACATGCGACTATTGGGGTGGGATTTTATCTTCAGTTCAACTGCTATACAGAGCTCCTGTTATTGTGACGATTGTTCCTGTCATTGCTCAAGTATTGTCATGATTGCCCACATAATGCCCATGTACAGCAAAGGCTACCCATTTGTTGCCTAAATATTGCCTGACTCATTTGTCCACATTTTGTAATGGTTAGCGGTTTACGGCCCATAAATTATAACAATTTCCCATTTGTTACCTCTCCGATTGTAAGGATTGCCATTTTTTTGTCACGATTTGGGTAAATCGTTATTTCTCTATTCTTTCTGTGTACCCATTTCATTGTTTAACGTAGAAAAAAACATCATTCACATGTTTTACTACAACCACCACCTCATTACATGGCCCCCTAGGACACATCGTTCCCCCACTCCAGGACCGAAGCTTAGTCTCAGACAATCAAATTTAGAAATTTGTGAAGATTCAACCAAAATTCAACAATCATTCAAAAAATAATTGCTGTGGTTATCACAGTGTTCTAGGTGCATTCAGGTAAATAATAAAATGCAAAATGATCAATTGGGGGCAACATTCATTCTTAGTTTTTTTTTTTTTTAACAAGTTTAACAAAAAAGGAAACTGTTGTAACCCACATCAACCAACCCCGGAATCGCTCATCTATGACTTCTCGAGGGCTGATCGGAGACATGGTTATTGGGAAGGTTTGATTTTGCATTCTTTATTGCAGTGTTTCTCAACTCCAGTCCTCAAGGTGCCCCAACAGGTCATGTTTTCAGGCTTTCCATTATTTTGCATAGGTTATTTGATTAGTTTTACTGCTTTAGTAATTACTACAGCTGTTTCATCAGAGGGAAATCCTGAAAACATGACCTGTTGGGGTGACTGGAGTTGAGAAACACTGCTTTATTGGAATGATCCAAGTGGAAGAAAATCAGGAACATGTTTTGCCATTTCTTTTATATGACCAATACAGTTTTAGGTTAATCATTTTTATTTTTCCCCCCCTTAACTACTAATGTACTTTAGTTAAAGCGGAGGTTCACCCTAAAACAATTATATACCATTCCAACCAGCATACTGCCGACATGTACATTATGCCGTTTTTTTTGTTTTGTTTTATTTGCTGTACATACCGTTTTATCGTTTTTTCTTTTCTGACTCCCGTGGGAAATAAGCGTTCCCACAAAGAGGCGTAGATGATTGACGTGCGGCTAAGGCGCGTCACGCGTTCCCGAAAATAGCCGAACTGGGACTCGGCTATATACGGCGCATGCGCAGTCAGCTCCTAGTCTGTGCGCAGACGCCGTATAGCACCGTATAGAGCTGAGTCCCAGTCCTGCTGTTTTCGAAACGCATGACGCGCCTTAGCCGCACATCAATCATCTACGCCTCTTCATAGGAACGCCTAATCCCCACGGAAGTCAGAAAAGAAAAAGAACGATAAAAATGTACATGTCGGCAGTATGCTGGTTGGAATGGTATACAATTGTTTTAGGGTGAACCTCCGCTTTAAGGGGGAAAAAAAATTAAATAATTAACCTAAAACTGTATTGGTCATATTAAAAAAAAATGGCAAAACATGTTCCCGATTTTCTTCCAATAAAGAATGCAAATCAAACCTTCCCAATAACCATGTCTACGGTCAGCCTTCGAGAAGTCATAGAAAAGCGATTCCCGGGGTTGGTTGATGTGCGTTACAACAGTTTCCTTTTTTTATCTTACAAAGAGTCAGTGTGTAGTTTGCGTTTAACGTCTTACAATTGTTCCACTTACTCAGAAACCCTTCATTCTTTAAGAGCCAGTAACATTCGGTTCCATATCTTTAATAACCGTATAGAAACCAGATGTGGGTATTGTGAAATACCTTTTTTTGAGAGTTATCATTAATAGTCAAGCTGGATGTAGAAAGGGCTTGAAGACACCCCCCCCCCCCCCCCCATATACCTCCCTCTCACTACGCTCCCAGCTATGCACTTCAAAAGAAGCTCATTTATCCTGCTCGGTCTGTAAGGAGGGGACTGGCACAGAATAAATGGTGACAGTATGACACTAGATTCGGAGACCCTCCAGCCGCCAGAGAGGCCCACAACTGCCCCGCTAAATGATGGATCATAATTAATCTTTAACTGCAAAGAAGAAGGGGGGAGATGTAGAGGAAAAAAAAAAAGACACAAAGGAAAACCGTACATGTGAGCTGGGAGGGGGAAGAATTCCACGGGTAGGTGTCTGAGGATGGAGGGTGGCCTGGCAATCAAGAACAGCAGTCTTTGAAAATTGTAAGCTTTGTGGGTCAATTATATTTAAAAAAAAAGTTAAAAAAAATGCACATAAAACTGTGTTCTCATTGAGCACATCAGGAACTGTATGCCTAATTTAGCAGATAAATGTCAGCTTGTCGGATACAGAGATGTGGGGCTGCACACAGCAGGGTCTGCCTACAGAGATATTGCCTTGTTCCTAATCCTATGTGTTTATTATGGGGACTCTAAATAGTTGGCGTCTTCCTTCTGCTGAAAGCTGCCCGTTCTCACCGACATTACCCACTGTTCAAATGTATAGTTTGTAGCAATTTACATTCATTTAGGTGCACCTGTGTCTGGGTTGACCATTGCACCCAGCATAGGTGTGCGCAGCCTATTGCATTAGGGTGTGCACCCCAAAGCACAAACATATTTGCATGTGTATATTAAGTATACTGATGGTGTCAGTATGGCAGAGATTAGTGTCAGTCGGGCAGTGGACAGTGTCAGTAGTTTTTATTTTTATTATATTTTTTTTTTAGGAGCGCCATCAGGGAGCTTTGGTGAAATATCAGGGGTCTATTTCTGTGCGTTACTGCACGTTTAATGCTGTATATTTCTGTGCATTACTGCATGTTTAATGCAGTATATTTCAGTGCATTAGGGCATGTTTAACGTTGTATATTTCAGTGTGTTATGTGCCGTTTAATGCTGTATTTTTCTGTGCGTTAGTGCACATTTAACGCAGTATATTTCGGTGCAATCTGCACCACACAGGGTGATAAGGGTGTGCCCAGACACACCTGGCACACCCTGTGCGCACGCCTATGGCACCCAGCATGATGCACAACGCAAATACGACAGGCCTGAACTCCCGTGTACTCTGTTGTGGCCTACAGACTTGTGTATGCCACTGAATATTGGTCATAATCTCTGCCCAGTGCCAATGTGCTTTGCAAATACGACAGGCCTGGACTTCTGCACATAGCGTCTATATACTTGTACCTGAATTGGATACTGGTCATAATTCATGTCCATATCAAAAATGGAAATTGAAACACCACACAGCTGCTAACAGGTCCAGTTACTACTTCTATTGCAATGAAAAGTCAGCGGGGCAATCCTAACAGCATCCAACGGGTTTCAGGGATCTAAAAACAAACCCCTTTCACCAGGGTTTGATTTAACTCTTTCATGCCTAAGCCTATTTATGACATTTGGGGCCAGATCCACATAGAAGTAGATCGGCGCAGCGTATGCGAGATACGCTACGCCGCTGTAAGTTACTTTTGGCTGCTTTGAATCCTCAAAGAATTTGCGCCATAAGTTACGGCGGCGTAGTGTATCTCTGGCGGCGGAATTCAAATCGGCGATTAGGGGGCGGGTTTCATTTAAATGAAGCGCGTCCCCGCGCCAAATGAACTGCGCATGCGCCGTCCCGAAATTTCCCGGCGTGCATTGCGCTAAATGACGTCGCTAGGACGTCATTTTTTTTTTACTTAGACGGGACTTACGTACATTCCGATTCACGGACGACTTACGCAAAAAAAATAAAAAATTAAAATTTCGACGCGGGAACGACGGCCATACTTAACATGGCAAGTCTAACTATACGCCGCAAAATACCAGCTTTAACTATACGCCGGAAAAGGCCGACTAGAGACGACGTAAAGAAATGCGCCGGCTGCTCATACGTTTGTGGATCGTCGGAAAAAGCTAAATTTGCATACCCGACACGGAAAACGACGTGAACGCCACCCAGCGGACGCCGAAGTATTGCATCTTAGATCCGAAGGCGTACGAAGCCGTACGCCTGTCGGATCTAACCCAGATGCCGTCGTATCTTGGTTTGAGGATTCAAACTAAAGATACGACGCGGGTAATTTGAAAGTACGCGGGCGTATCAGTAGATACGCCGGCGTCCTTGCTCTGAGGATCTGGCCCTTGGTGTTTACAAGTTAAAATCCGTATTTTTTGCTAGAAAATTACTTCGAACCCCCAAACATTATATTATATATTTTTTAGCAGAGAATCTAGAGAATAAAATGGCGATTGTTGCAATATTTTATGTCACGGTATTTGTGCGGCGGTTTTTCAAACGCAACTTTTTGGGAAAAATTTACTTTCATGAATTTAAAAAAAAATAAAAAAGTAAAGTTAGCCCAATTTTTTTGCATAATGTGAAAGATGATGTTAAGCCAAGTAAATAGATACCAAGCATGTCACGCTTTATAATTGCACGCACTTGTGGAATGGCGACAAACTACGGTACCTAAAAATCTCCATAGGCGACGCTTTAAACTTTTTTTACGGTTACCAGGTTAGAGTTACATAGTGCTAGAATTATTGCTCTCGCTCTGACGATCACGGCGATACCTCACATGTAAGATTTAAACACCGTTTTCATATGTGGGCGCGACTTCCGTATGAGTTTTTGTCGCGGAAGCTCGCGGGGAGGGGGGCGCTTTAAAAAAAAAAAAAAAAATCTTATTTATTTTATATTTTTATAATATTAAATTTTTTTTTTTTTTACATTTTGATCACTTTTATTGCTGTCACAAGGAATGTAAACATCCCTTGTGACAGTAATAGGTAGTGACAGCCAGGTACTCTTTATGGAGGGATCGGGGGTCTAAAAGACCCCCGATCCCTCCTTTGCACTTCAAAGTATTCAGATCGCCGAAAACGTCAATTCTGAATACTGTGTACTTTTTTAAATCCAGCGCCATTGGCAGCCGAGAAACCTGGAAGTGACGTCATGACTTTGCTTTCGTGTTTACATTGCGGAGACTGAATCAAAGCTGTTTACGGCTTAGTTTCAGTCTGCGCCAGGACAGTGGAGGTGCCGAATTGAGGATCGGGTCTCTTGGTGGGACGAGAGACCTGGTCGGAGCGGCAGGAGGGGGGGGTGTCCCCTCCCGCTCCTCCGGCATAACAACCGAGCGGCTTCCCCAGGTTAGGAAGACAACCAGGTAGACAACCAGCTTCCCCAGGTTAGTTAGACAGACAGCTTCCCCAGGTTAGGTAGACAACCAGCTTCTCCAGGTTAGGTAGACAACCAGCTTCCCCAGGTTAGGAAGACAACCAGCTTCCCCAGGTTAGGAAGACAACCAGCTTCCCCAGGTTAGGAAGACAACCAGCTTCCCCAGGTTAGGAAGACAGCCAGCTTCCCCAGGTTAGGAAGACAGCCAGCTTCCCCAGGTTAGGAAGACAACCAGCTTCCCCAGGTTAGGAAGACAACCAGCTTCCCCAGGTTAGGTAGACAACCAGCTTCCCCAGGTTAGGTAGACAACCAGCTTCCCCAGGTTAGGTAGACAACCAGCTTCCCCAGGTTAGGAAGACAACCAGTTTCCCCAGGTTAGGTAGACAACCAGCTTCCCCAGGTTAGGAGGACAGACAGCTTCCCAGGTTAGGAAGACAGACAGCTTCCCAGGTTAGGAAGACAGACAGCTTCCCAGGTTAGGTACATAAGACAATAGGTATCTTTTGTCATTTGGCATATTATGTAATGTTGACATGCATCATCACACATATCTTCTGCACAAATTCAATTTCAGCAGCTTGTCCAATCTGGTAGTAATGTGTGTGTGGCCGCCTTAGTAACTTACACAAAAGACATAAAAACATCTGCATGGATGAGGGCATGAGATTCTTCAGAAGAAAGAGCTACAGGCTGTGCAGAGTTCCCCTTTCCTTCTCCACCCCTCCTGTTCTCCTTTTACTGATATATCAAAGGCTCGCCTCACCTACAACTAGGCTGCTCTTTCTCTTTCCACTACTTCAAAGACGCTCAAATGTGCGGAAAACCCATCAAATGTTTCCAAGCAGCTCAATGCTCTGGAGAGACGCTGCATCTCATTTGTATTACTTAACGCAAACTTGCAGGACAGGGAGCACAAAACAGGGCACGGCGCTTAAGCTTGAGGGGTAAATCGCTTTCGTTTGACGGATGAAAGTAAACATTATTAAATAAAGAGCGTTTGTATAAATGCACCTTTCTCCTAAAAAGAGAGAGCAATGATCTCATTACCAGGGACACCCGGGAAAATGGATGCGACACATAAATATACGCTTCCGAAAAAGAAGAGGTTGAAGATTAGAATGACATGCTTTTCTCTTTAAATAATAAAAAACACAACATGTTAGATGCCACATGTGGAGGCTGGTTGTGCGCCCCCAGGTCTCCGTGAAGGTTTCTTGCCAGGGAGCCCATCCCAATCACAGCGGTCACAGGACACAGAAGCCATGCCACCATGTCTGTTAAAGCCCACGTTAAGGGTTAAAGAGAATCGGTCATCAGACCATGTATTTAGACAAAAATGTTCCCATAATAATATATGGTTTATTGCATGCCTTTTATTCATAGTATTTATGTGTAAAAGATCTCCAATGAATAGACATCTAAAAGCCCTGAGACTGCTGCTGGGCACCGCCATCTTGGATGTAAATGTCGGCAGCCCCACAGACTCAGAGCCGATTCTAACGGATGCCCTCTTGCTTTTCCCCCTGCATCTACATGAAAGGTAATGTATGGGAGTAACAGGAGGGGCAGAGGAGCTGGGCCAGCACAAAAAGTAATCAGACACGCCCAGAAGAATTTAGGGCCTTGACATGTGTAGCGATACTCCCGCAGGAGCTGCTGGTTTGTTTTTGGGCGGCATGTTACCTCTGTGACTCCGCCGTCTAGGGTAGTTGATGAGAGCCGTAGTAATGGAATGCCCACACAGCAGGTGTCTTTTTCTTGTGCTTTTATTTACCCAACGAGGTAGAGACAATAAAACTTGAGGTGAAGAGTAAAGATGCTTCCAGCAACACTTTGTTTTCTTCGCCACTCCCGCCAGAGTGGGTCTAGTGTACCCCGACAGGCCCCTCTCACTGACCTGGCAGCCAGAGTATCACTCGGAACTTTAAGGGAAGAAAGTCTCTGCTACAGACCCTCCCCAGAATTTAGATTACGGAGACAATCCTCCTTGATAGACTTTGCGCCTGGACCTCCTTCAGGTAGTTGGCAGCTAGGTTACCGACTGATAGGTGACCAACGTCCAGCCTTTCAGTGCCCGGTTACCTTGATCCCCGGTGGATTGTCGAGACCCTATTGGATCGCCAGCCTCTCTTGGCTCTCCTCAGGTGGACTCCCCACCGAACAGCCTCCTCTCAAAAGAACAACGCTTGGGATCTTCTCAGGATTGGGGACCCAGTCGATCACTGGGGCCCAGCCACAACTCAAACGTTCCGAACCAACGTGGTCCCGGAACCACTAGCACCGCGTGGCATGCGCACCCTGGCCAGGTAGGCCATAACGCCGGGGCGCCGTGGTGCAGTCACCCTAAAAGGTGGGTGCCTCACTGGGAAAGAACCCCGCCTCAATGGCGTCTATTCCAAAAGTACCCTCTCCCAGCATGCCAAGCGAGAACACTCCCTCCTGATTGGCTGCTGCCCAACCTCAACTCCACCGGTGCCACCCATCGTCCCGGGGTGGGATAACACCCCACCAACAACAGAATGAGCCCACAGTACAGCCAAGCTGAAACAGAGACCCCACCTAAACATTGCAAAGTCCTTACACTCTGATTACCCCTTAAATTACGACAGCATCGGTTACCTTAAAAGTAACCCGCGCTACACATGCAAGATGGAGGAGGCTGTGCTGGGGAATTGAAGCTTAATAAAGTGTCAATGTACTAGCAAGTTCAAAGTCATAAGTAAAGAACTGCAAGCAAGGATTTTAAAATACTTGACTTTTCTGTGCTGTACCATGCAAAATTGAGGGTGGTGAGAGGTTCTTTTAGGACCCATGCACACGAGACACTGGTAAACTCGAGTTCAGAGGCATTTGGGCATTTTTTCAACTGCCCCTGAACACATTTAATGTTATCCTATGTGTCCATGCACACATTCACTTTTTTTTGCGTTTTAAAGTAGTTGGGTTTAGGCTCGTTTTTTCAGACGCAAAATTTTGGGTTCAGACACAAAAGTTTTTGCGTTTCAAAGCTTTGGGAGGGTCTACAATGTCTTTGTTATGAACGCTGATAGCCGCAAACGTGGTAAAACGCCGCTAAACACTGCAAAACGCCGCGAAAAACTTGAGTTTACATGTGTTTGCATTTGCTTCTCATGTGCATGGGGCCTAAAACAATCCACCATTGCCACTTCTATTGTGACACACTGGCAGCAAAAACGCGCTTATGGTAATCACAGGGTGGTCAAGGCTCTATAGGGGAGATCAGAGAAACGATATTTAGCCATTACACACCAATCTTTTTTTTTTTTTTTTTTTTTTCAGAAAAAAATACGCTCTCCTTTAGATTTTGAAAAGAAAAAAGAAATCAAGTGCTGCCCAAAGCCTAAAATATTCCTGGAATATTATCACCCAGCTAGCGATACGAAGAGCAATGCATGGGAACCAGGCCCCTGTCTAGTCAAAGGATATTCTCAGCTTTGCAGGGAGGGGGCTGAAGAATGATTCACTCCGATTCCTTCCAAGTCAACAAGGACGTAACTGAAGACAACATCTGTGTGAGCCGTACCCAGACATCGTCAGTGGTGACGAGAAAACAACTTAGTTCCCTAAATCGGGCAGCTTGCAAAATTTTAGAAGGACGTAATAATGAGGCTCCTGGATTAATCACTCATTTTGCTTTTGAGTAATAATCCCAGATATGACGAAACTAGTCTGGTAGTGTATAGATGGCCTCAAGATGCATCCCTGACAATTAAAGAGGTTTTCCACTTTATACGAAAATTCTAATTTTGCTATTAAATTGGTTAGAATGAGAGAGAGAGAGAGACAGAGAGAGAGAGAGAGAGAGAGAGAGAGAGAGAGAGAGAGAGAGAGAGATCAATAAGGCATGGTCACTCAGGTAGGCCATGGTCTTAAAAAGATGCTCAATTGGTACTAAGGGGCCCAAAGTGTACCAAGAAAATACCCCCCACACCATTACACCACCAGACTAAACCATTGATACAAGGCAGGATGGATGAATGCTTTTTATGTTGTTTACGCCAAATTCTGACCCTACCATCTGAATATCGCAGTTGAACTCAAGACTCATCAGACCAGGCAACGTTTTTCAAATCTTCTATTGTCCAATTTTGGTGATCCTGTGCGAATTGTAGCCTCAGTTTCCTGTTCTCAGCTGACAGGAGTGGCACCTGGTGTCGTCTTCTGCTGCTGTAGCCCATCGGCTTCAAGGTTCGATGTGTTGTGCGTTCAGAGATGGTATTCTGAATACCTTGGTTGTAACAAGTGGTTATTTGAGTTACTGTTGCCTTTCTATCATCTCGAACCAGTCTGCCCATTCTCCTCTGACCACAACAAGGCATTTTCGTCCATACAATTGCTGCTCACTGGATAGTTTCTCTTTTTCTGACTTTTCTCTGAAAACCCTAGAGATGGTTGTGTTTGAAAATCCCAGTAGATTAGCAGTTTTTGAAATACTTGGACTAGCCCGTCTGGCACCAACAACCACGCCACGCCCAAAGTCACTAAAATCCCCATTCTTCCCCATTCTGATGCTCAGTATGAACTTCAGCACGTCATTTTCACCTAAATGCATTTAGTTGCTGCCATGTGATTGGCTGATTAGAAATTTGTGTTACCAAGCAATTGAACAGCTGTACCTAATAAAGTGGCCGGTAAATGAGTGAGTATATATATATATATATATATACACACACACACACTCACCGGCCACTTTATTAGGTACACCTGTTCAATTACTTGTTAACACAAATTCCTAATCAGCCAATATATATGTATACACACACAGATTATTATTTATATATATATATATATATATATATATATATATATATATAAATAAATAAATAATGTGTGTGTATATATATATATATATATATATATATATATATATATATATATATATATATATATATATATATATATATATATATATATATATATATATATATATATATATATATATATATATATATATATATATATATATATATATATATATATATATATTCCCATCACTTTATTAAAATTTATTTTTTTCATTTTCAGCTTTCATGCTATAAAATCTACAAAAATTTAACTATCGCTTTCTCGCAAATGTGGTCAAAATTTGAGGCATGACAAGATTTAGTAGCTACTGTATTAGTGCACTTGCAAAAAGTAAAAAAGTACTTTTTGGATGATTCGAATTGTTTTATTTGCACTAACATCCAAATTTTCAGGATGAGCCTTCAGGTTGTTCTTCAAAGTCCAGGAAGTACCAAAAAAAAAAAAAAATAAGAAACTGCTTGGACCTTGAAGTGGTTATACCCCAAAAGTTAGTCCAAAAAATGTGGGCGAATAAAAATATCATGGACTTTTAATAATAAAATAATAGGAAATGATAAAAGTATCATGGACTTCCAATAATAAATAATAATAAAAGTATCGTGGACTTTTTATTATTTATTAAAAGTCCACGATACTTTTATTATTATTTATTATTAAAACTCCATAATACTTTTATTATTTATTTATTATTACAAGTCCATGATACTTTTAATAAATAACTAATAAAATATAATAAAAAGCATCATGGACTTGTAATAATAAATAAATAATAAAAGTATTATGGAGTTTTAATAATAAATACTACAAGTATCATGGACTTGTAATAATAAATAATAAAAAAGTATTATGAAGTTTTAATAATAAATAATAATACAAGTATTGTGGACTTTTAAAAATAAATAATAAAAAATAATAAAAAGTATCATCAACTTGTAATAATAAAATAATAAAAGTATTATGGAGTTTTAATAATAAATAATAATACAAGTATTGTGGACTTTTAATAATAAATAATAATAAAAAGTCTCATGAACTTTTAATAATAAATAATAATAAAAAATAAAAAGTATCATGGACTTGTAATAATAAATAATAAAAAAGTATTATGAAGTTTTAATAATAAATAATAATACAAGTATTGTGGACTTTTAAAAATAAATAATAAAAAATAATAAAAAGTATCATGGACTTGTAATAATAAAATAAAAGTATTATGGAGTTTTAATAATAAATAATAATACAAGTATTGTGGACTTTTAATAATACATAATAAAAAATAATAAAAAGTATCATGGACTTGTAATAATAAAATAATAAAAGTATTATGGAGTTTTAATAATAAAAATTAATAAAAAGTATCATGGACTTTTAATAATAAAAGTATCATGGACTTTTAATAATAATAAAAGTATCGAGGACTTTTAATAATAAATAATAATACAAGTATTGTGGACTTTTAATAATAAATAATAAAAAGCATCATGGACTTGTAATAATAAATAATAAAAGTATCATGGAGTTTTAATAATAAAAGTATCATGGACTTTTAAGAATAATAAAAGTATCGAGGACTTTTAATAATAAATAATAATAAAAGTATCATGGACTTAATTATTTTAGTAGATACTTGAAAACAATTGATTGGTGGTGAAATGAATGGGAAGACCCTCGTGAGTTGGCACCAGGGATAGTTTCCAATAGATAATGAGAATTCACAGAGACTGAAGTCCATGGAAACGATCATAGATTTTCCAGCATGCTTGAAATACTCTATGAATAGGCATTTTGCTGCTCTTTTACCAAAGACAAATGACAAATCAACACCCCCCAGCACCGCACACAATAGCGTCCGTATACAAAGCCCCATCAGTTATTTTGCATGCATTCTTTATTTCATTATTTTTTTTATTTTTTTAACATCAAAATGTTCTTTTCAGAAATGAATAAACATTACTTCAGTGTGGAATCATTTTTTCTGCATGAAATGAACATTTAGCTACTGAAAGCCTCATTTTCTCACGGATCAATATTTTATCTCAGGAGTCGTTCTTTTATCTCGACCTAGAATGGAATTCAATAGATGCCTCATAGCAACTCAAAACGCCAGCGAGAAGGGCGCAGAGTTTCTAGGAGCAAAATCCTGCATGATAATCCTTGTGAATTGACTTTGACATACAAAACGCTGCAGGAATCGTTAATAGAACGTATGCGGTCAATTCAACAGATCTGCGCAACAAAGGCTTTGGTGAATGGAAGAACACATTGTTATTAGCAAAATACAGCAAGGTCTACCATCTTGTAAATTGAGGCAAATGTACTCTATTTTAACTCATATACAGTGGAACCTCAGGTTACGAGCATAATCCATTCCAGGAGAAGGTTTGTAATCCAAAGTACTCGCATATCAAAGAGAGTTTCCCCATAGAAGTCAATGGAAACGAAAATAATTTGTTCCACGTTGACTTCAATGGCTTGCAATACCGCAAGTGACCAGAGGTGGGGGCGCCAGAGAGCCTCGGAAAGGCCAGAGGACAGCTCGGCTGAACTTGTAAAATCTCGGAAAGGCTCGGGAACTGAGTATTTCCGAGTTTTTTTGAGCATTTCGGAACAGCTTTGAATGGCTCCAAACAGGCTCCCACGTCAGGCCAAAACGCGGTACTGCACAGCGCTGTGGCTTGAATTCTGCTCATGTTACAAGACAACGCTGATTCAGATTTTTTAAAATACAGTGCGAATCGCTCGTTAACCGCGTTACTCGCAATCCGAGGTATATACAGCAGTGATACTCTGTCACTGTGCTTACAGAGATCACCAAAGCGCTAACATCCGTCCCTTAAGGGTCTACTCTTACACATGTGACACACAGGCCAATTTTGTATGGACGCCAATTAACATACAACAATGCTCTTGGATTATGGAAAAAAAATTGGAGACTGAAGGAAATCCACACAAGCACAGGGAACTTATACAAAATCCATTTAGTGAATTTAGGCTGGGTTCACATATGTGCGAATTGGATGCGGTGATTCGCATGAGAGGCGAGTGTGACCGGTTCTCAATGGAGTCGGTTCACACATGCATTTAAAAAGGGTCATGTGCGTCTCTGGGTCTGATTCAGATGCAAATTCAGGCAAAAATTTGAATATTCGCACCTGAACCGATGACCAAGAACGCACGGGACCCCAGGCACGAAATCGCAGATGCACATATGTGAACCCAGCCTTAAAGAGCATTCCTAGCCCAAAAATTAGCTTTGAATAGGGTAGGGAAGTTTATAACGTGTCAATTTCTAATTGCTGTATGTATCCCGAATATTGGGGCTCATCACTGACCATTAGAGCTGCACAATTAATCGTTAAGAATTGCGATTCTTTCCCCCTCGTGATCTTAACTAAGCATTTTCCCGATTCTATGCAGAGTTCTCTGCTCAAGCCGACAGATGTAAAAAAAAAAAAAAAGGCAGTCTGCCAAGTTTCACAACATTCCTCAGCTGCTAAGCCAACTATAAATGTTGTAACGTTTTGTTCTTAAGATCAGGGATCAACATTTACAACATTCCTCAGCTGCTGAGCCAACTATAAATATTGTAACGTTTTATTCTTTAGATCAGGGATCAACAAACTACGGCCCTCCAGTTGTTGTGGAACTACATGTCCCATGAGGCATTGTAAAACTCAGACATTCACAGACATGATGGAAATTGTAGTTCCTGAACAACTGGAGGGCCATAGTTTGGAGACCCCTGCTTTAGATCAAAGGAATGAACTTTGGTCTGTAAGACCCCTTTCACACTAGTTTTAGCAGCACTTTTTGGCCGCTAGCAGGGTGCTTTTAACCCCCGCTAGCTGCCAAAAAAGGGTTAAAAGCACCCGTGTTGTGGCGCTGCCGAAACGCTTTGCAGGCGCTTCGGCAGCACTGCCCATTAATTTCAACGGGCAGAGAGTTTTGGGAGCAGTGTATACACCGCTCCCGCACCGCCCCAAAGATACTGCTTGCAGGACTTTTTTCCTGTCCTGCAAGCGTACCACCCCAATGTGAAAGCACTCGGGCAGGCCAGTCAAGTTCCTCAACCCCAAACTCACTCATCCATGTCTTTGTGCACTGGTCCAAATCATTGCTTTACAAGCTGTACACTCACTACTTTACATTGTAGAAACGTGTTATTTCTTCAGTGTTGTCACATGAAAAGATACAATAAAATATTTACAAAAATGTGAGGGGTGTACTCACTTTTGTGTGATACTGGACAGAGGCGGCTCTAGGCTTTGTGAGGCCTTAGGAAAAAAACTTAGACATGAGGCCCCACTCACGCCCATAATGGGAAAAATAAAATATGGCTGCAGAAAATGCATGGATCTAGCACACAGGTAATCAGCACCACTTCCAGGGCACCCTACTCGCCCATCAGACATATTCAGCTGATGCGAGAGGGGGAGGTGAGAAAGAGAGAGGGGTAATAGAGAGATCCAATGACGCCGACATTAGTATTAATTACAGGCAAATTAGGCGGCCGCGAGGCCCCTCTGAGTACGAGGCCTTAGGCGACCACCTAATTAGAGACCCGCCTCTGATACTGGATGCTAAAAGTATTAGCCCAGATTCTCGTATATGGGCGTAAAACTGTGCGGGCTAAACGTATCTGATTTACGTTACGCCGCCGCAAGTTTTACAGGCAAGTGCTTTATTCACAAAGAACTTGCCTGTAAAGTTGCGGCGGTGTAGCGTAAATCACCCGGCGCAAGCCCGCCTAATTCAAATTAGCCGGGTAGGGGGCGTGGAGCATTTGGCGCGTTCCCGCACTGAAACGTACTGCGCATGCGCCGTCCGGAAAATATTCCAGGGTGCATTGCTCCAAATGACGTCGCAAGGACGTCATTGGTTTCGACGTGAACGTAAATGGCGTCCAGCCCCATTCACGGACGACTTACGCAAACAACGTAAATTTTAAAATTTCGACGCGGGAACGACGGCCATACTTAACATTGGTTGCCCCTCATATAGCAGGGGCAACTTTACGCCGCGCAAAACTAACGTAAACGTCGTAACTTCATTGCGTCGACCGCGCGTACGTTCGGGAATTTGCGTATTTAGCCAATTTGCATACTTGACGGGGAAAACGACGGAGGAGACACCTAGTGGCAAAAAAATAAATTGCATTTAAGATCCGACAGCGTAAGAGCCTTACGCCTGTCGGATCTAATGGATATCTATGTGTAACTGATTCCAAGAATCAGGCGCATAGATACGACGGCCCAGATTAGGACTTACGACGGCGTACATTGCGTTGTGCCGTCGTAAGCCCTTTAAAAATCTTCCTTTGTGTGAAATAACTGGTGATCTTGCTGGTCCCTCTGCTTTCCCTTCCTGACCATGCTAGGCATGTGAGCATATCTATCCTAGCATAGTCAGTTTTCTGGCTGTGCTGTGTGCACAGTCTGCCTATCCTGCAATGGTCAAGACTTGTGCGGACACCCCCCCCCCCCCCCCCATACAGTCATTCACTCAGAAGATCAGTGTCCTGCTCTTTCTCCTCCCCCGCTCTATAAGCACCTTATGCAGCTAAAAATAGAAGTCGCATGATCAATTTTTTAATAAATAAATACTGAGATAGATAGAAGTACATTGTAACAGGCACATAGATCAGAAAATGAAATGTTGGGGTAAACATATTATTTAAGCTATAACAGTATCTTATGCATTTGAGTATTATGATGCTTTATTATATCTGGTCGGTACAATTGCCATTAAATTGAAAATAAGACAGCCGTTATTGCATAGGGTCAGGTTCACTTTAGAGGAAAGCCCCTTGAGAAAACAAATCAAGGTAGGCTTATATTTGTGGCACTAAATCTAAAAATGTCAGCTTGCGGCCTCGAGCTCCTTCAAATGGCACAAAGATTTTCAAGACGCTCCAAACCTTAGGGATCTATGTATAAAATATTTGCTTTGTGAAGGTCTTGGCATACGTGCTAAAGACACAAATAAAACCTAAGAAGTAATATGTGTGAAATGTCAATTTATTTTGCCTTTCACAAGGTGAATGTAATATTTCCCAACATTCGATCCCAAGAGAAAAAATTGCCCCAAGAGCATTCGACCACAAGAGTTAAATAACATCCAACCAATGGAGAAAATAGCCTAATACTATTGGCCTAGAACACTTAACCAGAAGGGGAAATAATAGACGAAAGAGTAGGGACGGTGTAAAAAAAAAAATTGGCTGTTGAATGTTGGGGAAGGTTACATTTACCCTGCAAAGGGCAATAGAAGCTGAGATTTCACACATATGACTAACATAACAGGTATTATTCGTGACATTCGACCCCTTAGGCTGGGTTCACACTGCCACCACTTGGGATCCAACTTGTGAAACGCCCAAGTCGCATGTGAAATTCCACGTTAATAAGAGCGGTCTTATTTAGCACTACTAAAGTCGCTACAACTTTAGAAAAGGTTTCTACTACTTCAAGGCGACTTCTATCTGACTTGTGCCCATAGACTTAACTCACTTCAACTCCAGAAGGTTTACCCCCCTTTTGAGATACGGCACTGCATTATTTTAACTGACAATTGCGCGGTCGTGCGATGCTGTACCAAAATAAAATTGATGTCCCTTTTTCCCACAAATAGAGCTTCCTTTTGTTGGTATTTGATCACCGCTGCGTTTTTTTTTTTTTTGCGCTGTAAAACAAAAGCAGAGCGACAATTTTGAAAAAAAAACCACAATATTTTGTACTTTTTGCTACAATAAATATCCCAATTTTTTTTGTTTAGCCCTAACCCTATCCCTTAACCCTAACCATATCCCTAAAAATATATATATATATATATATAAAAAAATATTATATATATGTATATATATATATATATATATATATATATATATATATATATATATATATATATATATATATATATATATATATTTTTTTTTTTTTTTTTTTTTTTAACTTTCTGCTATAAAACATATGATATCCAATAAAAAAAAAAGTAAAAAAATAAATAAAAAAATAGGTTAAAAAACAAACAAAAAAAAATAGGTTAATTTTTTTTTAAAAAAAAGGTAGAGAAAAAAAAATTATATTATATATATTAATTTCTTCATGAATTTAGCCTAATATGTATTTTGCTGCTGTCTGGTAAATTGATTGATTGATTTGCGCAAAAGTTATAGCATCTACAAACTAAAGGATATTACTTTTTTCACTAGTAATGGCGGAGAACAGCGACTTATAGCGGGACTTCGATATTGCGGTGGACATTCTGACACTTGACACTTTTTGGGGACCAGTGACACTAATACAGTGATCAGTGCTAAAAAATCTGCACTGTCACTGTACTAGTGACACTGGCAAGGAAGGAGTTAACATCAGGGGCAATCAAAGGGTTAACCGTGTGCCTATATTGTGCTTACTAATTGCGGGGGAGGTGCTTTGACTAGGGGAAGGCAAAGATCTGTGTTCCTACTTAGCAGAAACAGGATCAGTACCTTCACCTCTGACAGAATGACAATCTGCCTTGTTTACACAGGCAGACTGCTGTCCTGCATGATCGGCGGGTCCAATCACAGCAGGAGAGGGTCGCCAGTGGCCCCAAAACCAGAAGTGTCAGGTCAGGTCAAATGAATATTTGCTATTTTCACACTGATCCTTGTCCCGGCCAATCAGGAAGTGCATCCTGAGACCCATCACCAGATTGGCTGAAAGGGCAAGTGATCCTATTGGACGCCTGGGAGGAGGAGGGAGGAGACGCACATAGGAAGCTGCTGTGATGCAAAGGAAGAGGAGATGTCGCCCATAGGAGCGATGTCCGCCCTGGATGACCGACCGCAAGGAATGGGGGGGTGACCCAACCAACAGTGGGGGGGGGGGTAAAATGGTTGTCGCCCCCCCCCCCCCCCCAAAAAAAAAAAAAACACCAGCCGCCACTGGATCCAACATTAGAGAAAGATTACCCAGGCAGTGCATGGAATCTTCCTCTATGTAATCTCGGCATACCTTCGCAAGACAAAGTCACATCAAATAGTATTCAAGTGGCATTGAATAGCCTGGCAAAGTTGTGAACCGAGCCTTGCCTTAGGGTCAGCTACTTGTGACGCAGGTCAGCTTGTTGTTTTTTGTATCCCAGGAATGAGAACACAATTTCACACTAGATCAGAAAGGGAACCGGAGTCAGATTTATTCAGTAAATTGTTGAGTAACTCCAGAGGCTCTTACGAAATTGCAGCTGACCTGTTGTAGATGTAAATGCTCATAACATATTGCAAAACCTAAGCGACCTGTACTGCAAAATATTCTTCTTTTTTTTTTAAAGTGACAACAGTAGAGCAATGCATGGTTCTTTTTTTATTCACACCACTAAACTGAATAAAGGATTTCCTAGAGCAGTAATATCATCACTGACTCTTGTACCCAAGTTATTATCTCACCTATGCAGATTGCTGGCTGACAAGTCCCCACCTGTCACATGCCCTGGGACTAAAAGTGAATTTCAAGGTCTAAGACATATATATTTTTATTGTGTTTTCTTTTATGTGGCATGACATTTGTTTGCTTTAGGCTTCATGTACACGGGACGTTTTTACAACCTCTCCTGAATGATTTAACTTGACAGATGGTAACCCACATTTAAAACATCCGTTTTGCCGCATTTGCATTCCGCGTTTTGCCGCGTTTGCGTTTAGAAACGTTTCTAAAAAAAGCTTGTAAATGAAATGCGGGTAAACGCGAGTTACTGAGTTTAGAAGCATTTGTCTTTTGAAATGCCTCTAAACTCAGTTTCTGAACCCATTTTTTTGAGTTCCAAAAAAAGCCTCTAAACTCAACTGCCTAGAAACGACCCTGTGTACATGTACTGATAACATAACAGAGGAGAGTTAAAGTGGATGTAAAAGTGGATTTAAACCCGAAGTTTTCTTTTTTTTTATGTCACAATGTACAGCATGGGTCTTCAAACTACGGCCCTCCAGTTGCTCAGGAACTACAATTCCCATCATGCCTAGTTATGTCTGTGAATGTCAGTGTGTTACAATGCCTCATGAGATGTGTAGTTCTACAACAGCTGGAGGGCCATAGTTTGAGGATGCCTGATGTACAGTATAAGATTTCCTATTATCTGTGCCCAGTTTTGCCACACAGAGTTCATCCAGCTCTGAGCAATCTTCTTTTATTGTTCAGTGAAATAAAACGGACTTACAGAGAAAAACCTTAGTCCGTTCCGCCCCCTTGCTGTGAGTGACAGGTTATTTACATATCTCATACACTAGCCTGGAGACAGGCATTATTTTTTAATTCCCACCCCAGCTCCTTTTCTGAAGTCATGTGGTTACTTGTCTGGATTTTGACTGGATGTTGGTGATCATAGCAGAATTTAGTGTAAGGAATACACAGGAGAAAATGCAAGTTGACAAGGGGAGTGTAGAGGTGGGCGGGGAGTCTACTGACATCACGACTCCACCCACCGAATTCCAGACAACAGACCCACCCACAGAATCTGCAGTTTTTCAGTTCTTAGACAGACAGAGGGGAGACATTTGACAGGTAAGGATACATTCAGGAGGCATCTATATCCTTATAGATCAGCACTATGGCAGTAGTTTAGAAAGGATGAGAGTGGCTTTACATCCACTTTAAAGGGAAGCTGAAAAAAATGCCCAGCTGCTCCTAAACGTCCGTTTACCAGCTACACGAGGCCTTAAAATAAAGGAGAAATACAGACAACATAATTATTAACTAGCAAACTTAGGGTCGGTTCACACCGTGAATCGCACAGGAATGTGCTGCAATTCACATGCAAACTAGGTGCAGTGTGATTTCAGCCCATTCATTTGAATGGGCTGAAATCAATCCAGACCGCACCAAAAGAACTGCATGCACTGCTTCATAAAACACACAGCAACTGCATTGCATGGTACCACTGTATTTTGAATGCAGTGCAGGGGGGACGCTTGTGATCCATAGGCGAAGTCCAGCCAAACGAGTTTGGCTGGACTTCTCCTTTAAGCGCAATTTAATCCAATTAAAATAAATGGGCTGATGTCAGAGTGCATCGGGATGGCACAGGAACGTACATCCCACCATCCTCACTAGATTTGACTAACAGCAGCAGGATCCTAATGCCGCGTACACACGATCGTTTTTACGGCTTGTAAAAAACTAGGTTTTTAAAAAATGTCATTTAAAATGATCGTGTGTGGGCTTCACAGAATTTTTTGGGGTTCTGAAAAACGACAAAACCGTTTTTCGGGTTGTAAAAAATGATGGTGTGTGGGCTTAAACGACGTGAAAAACCCGCGCATGCTCAGAAGCAAGTTATGAGACCGGAGCGCTCGTTCTGGTAAAACTACCGTTCATAATGGAGTAAGCACATTCATCACGCTGTAACAGACAGAAAAGCGCGAATCGTCTTTTACAAACACGAAATCAGCCCTAGCAGCCCCAAGGGTGGCGTCATGCGAATGGAACTTCCCCTTTATAGTGCCGTCGTACGTGTTGTACGTCACCGCGCTTTGCTAGAGCATTTTTTCCCACTATCGTGTGTAGGCAACATCGTTTTAATGATGAAGTTGAAAAAAAATTCGTTTTTTCTACAGCTCTAACGCTGGAGCTTCAGAACGCACTGTCCTGGGGTTTTTTTGCAGCTTAAAAACGGCTCAGCCATCTACAGCTCAAAAACGTCATGGTGGGCATGAGGCCATAGACTAACATGGAGAGACATTTTTAAGCTGCAAAAAACGCTCAGAAAAGTGGCTGTAAAAACGTCCATGGAAATGAAGCCTTAATCATTGTAAAATTAAATAATTAAAAAAATGTAAACATTTAAAAAAAAAAAAAAAAAAAGGGAGATTCTCTGCTATGTGTGTGTCCGCTAATAATGATTTTAGTGTATTTTTAGTGAAAATATTGTTGTGATATATTGGGGGTGGGCCCTGCCAGGTAGGGTGTATGGGGTCTCGTTTTTTCGAACAGCAGCCCTGCATGTACCTGGTCCTTGAGCCTCCAGGAATAGTTACATCACCTCTCGCAGGAGGCTACAGGATTGGGCACAGAGAGGTCAGCGAGGCGCCAGATAACGAGTCAGGTAGCTGGCTGCCTGTACCCGGAAGAGGCAGCCAGCTGAAGAGAACTGAGGTGGGGTGGTATGGAACCCAGTGTAAGTCACCCAAACAGCGGGCACCAATGGGGCAACATCCAGTGGTTTCCTGCGGTTAGGGAGTCATTCTTGTAACTGTCAGCCCTACAATGCCTCATGGGACTTGTAGTTTCGCAACAGCTGAAGGGCCACCAGTTTGAAACTTGTGCTCTAGAGTCTATGTGAATGAAGCTTAAAAAAGGTAGGTTTCAGTCCAACATCTAAAGGTTGCAATTACACGGACTCAGGTGACACAACCTACCCGCTGAGTGTCTCAATTTTTCATCCTAGTAACCAAAACTACACTTGCCTGGCTGACCAGCTGGCTCCCTACAGCTGCCAGCAGGCTTTGGAGTGGCTGTGAATCAGGGGCTGGAGTTAGTTCTGTGGTTCTGGCACCACCCTCTCTTTTAACCTGTTACTATGTTTTCTGCACACCCTGATGAACAAGAGATGAAAAGCACTATAAAAATCTTGATGAACCTGGCAGTAATGGACATCTAACATTCAAAAGGGAATCACCAAAACTGGTACTCCCCATAATGTTTCTAATATGTTTATTTCCCATGATCGTCAGCTCCATCTAGTGGCCATAATGCAGTAATTTCTTGAAATACAGCAATCAGGAAAATACTGCATAATGGCCACTAGATGGAGCCGACGATCATAAAAAATACAGAGGTTAGACACACTACAGGGATTATTCATGACAGCTGTGTGAAATCTGTTGCATCTGCAATTTTTTTTTAATAAATAGACCAATTAGTGTGCATGTGAGTGCCATTCTAAATAAACAGAACCACAATGCAACACATGTGCTACAGTAATTTACGGTAAGAAGTGTGAAGCCAGCCTCAGAGTTGCCACCATAAGCCCAGTCTGGTGTAAACATTGCTATGCTTTCAATTGTCTGCATCTATAGTGTAACTGCAGACAAGAGCTGAAACCTCTTCTATATGAAGTGCTCACCACAAAGAACCGACAGGAATTTTTTCTAGAAAAACAGTTTAACCACTTTAGCCCCGGACCATTTGGCTGGCCAAAGACCAGAGCACTTTTTGCGATTCAGCACTGCGTCGCTTTAACTGACAATTGCGCGGTCATGCGACGTGGCTGCCAAACAAAACTGACGTCCTTTTTTCCCCCACAAATAGAGATTTATTTTGGTGGTATTTGATCACCTCTGCAGCTTTTATTTTTTGCGCTAAAAACAAAATTAGAGCGAAAATTTGGGGAAACAAAACAATATTTTTTACTATAATATATATCCCCCCAAAAAATATATATATATATATATATATATATATATATATTATATAATTTTAATATATATATTCATCCTCAGTTTAGGCTGATACGTAATCTTCTACATATTTTTGGTAAAAAACAGAAACAAAAACGCAATAAGCGTTTGATTGGTTTGCACAAAAGTTATAGCATCTACAAAATAGGGGATAGTTTTATGGCATTTTATTAATATATTTTTTTTTTACTAGTGCAACATTATGGTGGAGACATCAGACACTTTTGACGACATTTCAGGCCAGTGTCATTGATACAGCGATCAGTGCTATAAAAATGCACTGATTACTGTAAAAATGACACTGGCAGTGAAGGGGTTAACCAAGAGGGGGCGCTGAAGGGATTAAGTGTGACCTAGGGAGTGCTTTTAACTGTAGGGGGGATGGGCTTAGCAGTGACACGACACTGATCACCGCTCCCAATTACAGGAAGCTGTGATCAGTGTCCCGTCACTAGGAAGACTGGGGAAATGCTCGTTTACATCAGCATTTCCCAGTTCTTCCTCTCCGTGAGACGATCGCGGGGTATACCCGTGGACATCGAGTCCGCGGAAACCGCGGTCGGACTCACGGAGTTCGAGGTGGGCGTGAGCACCCACAATGCCGTATCTTAAAAGTGGACGTATATATATATATATATATATATATATATATATATATATATATATATATATACACACACACGTCGTTCTGCCCACAGGAGGCATTGTGTCGACGTATATAGGCGTGACGCGGTCGTTAAGTGGTTAATACTTTCATGATGTGGATAGTTGCTTGTAGAATAAGTTCACAGAGCGGCAGCCTTCAAACGTTTATGTAACAGGTGCACTTTAAGATATTTAAATTCCCTAGTTTAGCTCCAAAGAAACAGACAAAACACAAAACCAAAGCATGATGAAATAATGAAGCAAACAAGTTTGTCATAGAAACAGGTCTATTACACCATCACGGGTTTCAGCACCATCAAATCTAAAATCGTCTAATGTAAAGTTTCCTAAACTTTGGTCAGAGAAGCAACATCCATCAAAAATTTAGCAAATTCTGGGTACAGCTTGTACTCTGAAAAGTTACAACATATAGGGGGGGGGGGGGGGGTGTAGCTTAAATGGCTACGGGTACAGTGGAACATCGGCCTAGCTTCTGTTCTCCCCTGCACTATAGAGGTATAAAACACTAACAGAGGCAAAATGGGCAAAAAATGCCAAAAGGACCCCAACGACTATACCTGAAGACAAAACCTCTCTCTATTTATTTATTTATTTGCCCTCAGCACTCCATGCCACCACAAGGCTTCCAAGATAGCGCTGGATTTAACCATACAGGGCTGTCTTCAAGGCAGGGCAAAAGTGGCAGTTGCCCTGGGCCCTGTCACTGTTGTGGGGCCCAAAGCAGCTGCCTCATACTTGCCAACTATCCCAGTTTAAATTCCCTTGTCCCTTGAAGTTTTAGTCCTGTGCTGTGTCCCGATATCTCAGTGTAAAGTGCTGCTACTAATGCTGCCCAGATCTGCCCTATTGTGTACAGATGACTCACCTGCAGACCCTGTGTTTAATAATCGTCATTCATATGCAAATAACTGGAGCATTCATATGTAAATAGCGGCGGCCGGCAGCAGTTATATGTAAATAAAGGCGGCATTCATACGTATATCATGCCTCTCTGCAGTGAGGAGATGATGTGCTGTAACTTCTAGCAACCAATCAGTGAGCAGTATTACTGTACAGTACTCTCTAGCAACCAAACAAGCAGAAATCTAGTGCTGTAACCTCTAGCAACTAATCAGTGAGCCGTAATGTGTTCTGTAACCTCTAGCAACCAGTCAGTAAGTGGTAATGATATGCTGTAACCTCTGGCAACCAATCGCTGCCTGATCTGATACAGTAAACGAATTTTAAGGCTAGCTAATATTTATTGCATGCCTCAGAGCATGTGGAGAGCGAAATTGCATTCATATATAAATGGTGGCGGCCGGCGGCATTTATATGTAAAAGGCAGCATTCATATGTATATCATGCCCCTCTGCAGTGAAGAGATGGTGTGCTGTAACCTCTAGCAAACAAACAATCTGTGAGCAGTATTACTGTACAGTAATCTCTAGCAACCAATTAACAAGCAGAAATCATGTGCTGTAACCTCTAGCAACCAGTCAGTAAGTGGTAATGATATGCTGTAACCTCTAGCAACCAATCGCAATCGCTGCCTGATCTGATACAGTGAACTGATTTTTAGTCTAGCTGATATTTATCGCATGTCTCAGAGCAGGTGGCGAGCGAAATTGCATGGGGGGGTGGGGGGCCAAGAATTTCATTGCCCAGGGTCCAATCAATATTAAAGATAGCCCTGCAACCGTACCAGCCCCACAATGGGACAACCAGCCACAGACAGCAAGCCTCTTGCCTTCATCCTCTGCGTTGCTTAGTTCAAGGACACATTCTACCTCTTCTGGTCCTCCTCCCTCGTCAAGGTTTAACTTAAACCTTACACTTGCCTCCTCCACAGCCACAAAAGGAAGCTTCCTGGAGTTCTTCTGTAATAAAGTGCTTTATTAGAAAGTCGGTGATAGGTAGTGATGTAGGCCTTCATAGAAACACTGCAACTCCCCCAAGCTCTAAATGATTTTCTCAGCACACAGCTGTGAGAGAGCCATTTTCACTATCATCAATCTAGTGCTGAAACTCAATTCTCTGTCCGCTGCTCACATTTCAGCCTGCGCTCTCTCCGTATCCTGCAGATCTCATCTGTACCTGGAACTCAACCTAAAACTCATCTAAAATCTTTCCTTTCAGGCTTCCCGAATTCTTCCTTTTCGTCATGCTCGCCAACATCTTGCCTTCCATCGCCTTTCTGTTCAAGGAAATTCTCCAGTCTTATATTATATTAATTATACTTGTTTTAAATTGGGATAATGTAAAAATTGATAAAAATTAAATAATTTTACTTGCCATTTTTTTATGGAGAAAATACATAGTATATTGTTTAACTTTTGACAGACTCGTTCAGTGGGCATCTAAATATACGAGGACATGGGAAGCTTGTGGAAGAAGATTTTCCTGGTTCAGGCCTGCTCAGCTACGACACGAAGAGCATAAAAGAACTGAACGTCATCAATTTATATTATATTAGAAATAGTTTAAGAACACAAACTACAATGCCAAATAAAAAGAGGCATAACTCAACAAGCCAACCACAAACCCATATTCCCTATAGACATGTGCGCCTCCTCTCACATGGTCCTCCACTCAGGTTATCACTAAGATGATACCGGTCAAGATACTTCCCCCATAATAGGTCACTTAAACCTTCATGAAAGATAAAAAGTCATTGCCCACCTTTCCTACACGTTTATTTCCAGCACAGCACACCAAGCCAACCACAAACCCATATTCTCTATAGACATGTGCTCCTCCTCTCACACAGTCCTCCACTCAGGCTATCACCAAGATGAAACGGGTCAAGATACTTTCCCATAATAGGTCACTTAAACCTTCATGAAAGATAAAAATAGGATTTTTGTACTCCTTTTCTCTGAAGTTCATGGACGGACACAGCTTCCTTATACTCTTGACTGTAGGGTTATGTTCCGTCTATTAGGAGAGGATCAAGTCCTCCCCTATTAGATGGAACATAACCCATATGTCAAGACTTGAGAAGGCTGTGTCCATCCATGGACGAAAAGAGAAAACAGGATTTTTTTACTCACCGTAAAATCCTTTTCTCTGTCGTCCATGGACAGACACAGCCTTCTCAAGTCTTGACATATGGGTTATGTTCCTTCTAATTAGGGGTGCAACGGATCAAAAAACTCACGGATCGGATCGATCCTCGGATCAGGAGTCACGGATCGGATCATTTTCGGATCAGCAAAAAAAAAAAAAAGGGTCCGTTTTTTCATTGGTCCAAAAAAAAAAAAAAAAAAAAAATATTATATATATATATATATATATATATATATATATATATATATATATATATATATATATATATATATATATATATATATATATATATATATATATAAATAAAATAAAATAAAATAATATATTTTTTTTTGGACCAATTAAAAAAAGGAACCTTTTTTTTTTTTTTTTGCTGATCCGAAAAAAGAGCACAATAGCAATTCACAGGGGTGGATTAAAGAGGAAGCAGGTGAGGCTGTTTGGGACTTAAAGTACAATCTTGATGTTTTTACAGCAAAATATATATATATATATATATATATATATATATATATATATATTTTTGCTGTAAAAACATCAAGATTGTACTTTAAGTCCCAAACAGCCTCACCTGCTTCCTCTTTAATCCACCCCTGTGAATTGCTATTGTGCTCTTTTTTCCCCCTTTCCCCCCCCTCCTCTCACACCAGTGCTTCACTGCTAACATTCCTATTCAACTTGCTAGAGCCCAGTGCACAGCGTGACACGCCTCCCCGGGGAGGCGGGGAGGCGTGTCACGCTGGGCTCTGGCAAGCAGACTGGCCGCCGCTCCGGAGCTAGGCCGAAGCCGGGGACTTTCCTAGGCCTAGGCTCCGGAGCGCTCCGCGGATCGCGGGGTGTGCCGATCCGAACGGGGTGGCCCGTTCGGATCACGGATCGGTGACGATCCGTTACACCCCTACTTCTAATAGGAGTGGACTTAGTCCTCTCCTAATAGATGGAACATAACCCTACAGTCAAGAGTATAAGGAAGCTGTGTCCGTCCATGGACGAAAGAGAAAAGTCATTGCCCACCTTTCCTACACGTTTCTTTCCAGCACAGCACACCAAGCCAAACATAAACCAATATTCCCTATATACATGTGCTCCTCCTCTCACACAGTCCTCCACTCAGGTTATCACCAAGATGATACAGGTCAAGATACTTCCCCATAATAGGTTACTTAAACCTTCACGAAAGATAAAAAGTAATTGTCCACCTTTCCTACTTGTTTCTTTCCAGCACAGCACACTAAGCCAACCATAAACCCATATTCCCTATAAACACACACGTGTACTGTCTCGCACAAAGTCCACCAATAAGGTTATCATTAAGATGATTTAGGTTAGGATACGTCCCCATAAAAGATCACGTCAACCTTTATAAAAAGTTATAAACAAGTCATTGCCCACCTTCCCTACATTTGGCTTGCAGCACAAATCCCCTAGCCAACCATAAAACCACATTCTCTATATACAGGTGCACCATCTCACAGTCCTCCACTCAGGTTATCACTACAGTAGGTCACCTAAACCTTTAACAAAAGAAAAAAAAAAGTTATTGCCCACTTATCCTACCTGTTTCCTTTCCACCTGTTTGCCTTACATACATGTGCTCCTCTTAACATCATTTTCCCTATATACAGTACATGAGCTCCTTCTCACACACAGTCCTCCAGCTGGGTTTCCATTAAAATAATATCGGTTAATATACTTCCCTTTAGTAGGCCCCTGAAACCTTAAAAAAATTGAACATATGATTGCCCACCTTCCCTACCAGCTTCCGCTCCAGAACACCAAGCCAACCATAAACCCAAATTCCCTATATACACTGGCTCCTCCTCACACATTATTCCATCCAGGCTCCCATTAAAGTGTAAGTAAACCCCCCTATCGTTTTCAGGCAAGGAAGCGGCCATCTTTGCTTCTGTTTAATCTACAGCTGTCATGATGGTGCACATGTGATCAGTTATGACACCAGCCATTGGATGGTTTGACAGTTTGGTTGAGAGCACAACCAATCGGAGTGCTACATTTCTGGCACATGCTTTTTTGAAACTGGTAATTGGATGGGTTTACTTCCTCTTTAAGGCAATATAGATTATGATGCTTCCCTATAATAGGCCCCTAAAGTCATTGCCCACCTTTCCTATCGGT
The DNA here is from genome assembly GCF_905171775.1 of Rana temporaria. Taxonomy (NCBI): domain Eukaryota; kingdom Metazoa; phylum Chordata; class Amphibia; order Anura; family Ranidae; genus Rana; species Rana temporaria. Next base: position 43,929,606 of record NC_053500.1, read on the forward strand.
TTCCTTTCTTAAACAGAACGACAAGCCAACCATAAACCCATATTTCCTATACACATGAGCTCCTCCTCACACACAGTATTCCACCCAGGTTCCCATTAAGACGATATAGATTATGACGCTTCCCTAAAACAGGTCCCTAAAACCTTCGAAAAAATTAGAAAAAAACTAACTGCCCACCTTCTCTACCGATTCCTCACTAGAACAGA
>NC_053500.1:43934811-43984733 GCF_905171775.1 Rana temporaria
GATTGGAGGCATGGGGTGATTGGAGGCATGGGGTGATTGGAGGCATGGGGTGATTGGAGGCAGGGGGTGATTGGAGGCAGGGGTGGCACCGCAGAGGGGGATGGAGGCAGGAGGTGTTGGTGGCACTGCAGAGGGTGGGGGATGGAGACAGGGGACGATGGAGGCAGGGGGTGATTGGAGGCAGGGGACCTGGGGGAGATTGGAGGCAGGGGAGATTGTGGCACCGCAGAGAGGGATGGTGGTAGGGGGTGATTTGACTAAATTTGCCCTTATTATATCGAAAATAACAAAAAAAATGTTTTACCTTAAAGCGGAGGTTCACCCAAAAAACAAGTATATAACATTACATTCAGTATACCTCAAACATGTACAGTATGCCGTTTTTTTTGGGGGGTGTACATACGGTATTATTGGTATTTTCCTCCCAGCTTCCGGGTACTCACTCCCGGGGGAGTGGGCGTTCCTGTGCAGTGCCGCAATGTCATCTGGGACTTCGCCCATATGATTGACGTGCCTGAGAAAACCTCCCCCAGGCGGATAAGGAGTTTCGTCTACTTTCCGAAAGTAGACGAACTGCGATTCGGCTCTATACGGCGCCTGCGCACCGACTAGGAGCCATGTAGAGCTGACTGCGCAGGCGCCGTATAGAGCCGACTTGCAGTTCGGCTACTTTCGGAAAGTCGTGACGCAGACACAGTTCAAACACAGCGCGGGAAGTAGGGATCGGCTGAAAAACACAGCGGGGAGGACACCATGATGGCCGCAGAAGGACGCCAGACCGGACAAGGCCGCCGATGGACGCCGGGCAAGACACCGACGAGGGGCATCCAAACTGTGTATTTCTTTTTTTTCCGGGAATTTTCCGGGGCGCGTTATATGAAGATAAATACGGTAAAATAAAAAATACATGTCACAGCAGAACGGACAGAAGAGCCGATGCGTTTCACACTATCAAAAAGTATCAAACAGTGCTTAAAGTGGAGTTCCACCCATAAATATAAGATTACATCAGTAGTTTTAAAAAAATGTCATTAGTCCTCTATGCAATTTTTTTTTTTTTTTAGATGCCTTCAAAGTGTTGTTGCTAGGCAGAATAGTTAATCTTCCCACTTCCTGCACCTAGGTGCTTAAGCTTCCTAACCTACACCGCACAGACTCCTGGGAATGTAGTGGGTGTAACTTTCCAGGAGTCTGTGCACTCCCCAGTCTCAAAGAATCATGTGACTTGGACAGCACAGGTGCTGAAACCTGATCTGACACTGCTTGTGCAGCACTGAGCATGTGCGAGATTTGCAAGGCTGAAATCCAGGAAGTCATACAGTCTGGCTTCATGATGCCCACACTTAAGATGGCCCCAGTCAATTTCTATTTTATAAAGTGTCTAAATGCTGTAACAACCTAACAAAACGGACCTTCGTTTACAGACTAACTTTACTACAATACATTAAGCTTGTGTATTACATGGGTATTTATATATAAAAAGTGAAATTGTGGCCGGAACTCCGCTTTAATCATAGCTTATGTTTGATAGTGTGAAACGCGTCAGTCTTCTGTCCGTTTTGCTGTGGCATGTGGCATACAGCATCTCCCCCCAGGGATGTAGTCCCAGGGGAAGGGGCGAGCGCGCTGACTAGCCCCCGGCCAGAACGGCTCGGATGATGGTGGAAAGCTTACTGAGGAGGAACAGGAAGTGAGAAATTCAGACAAAGAAAAAAAAACATTTAGAAGGGAAATGGAAGGAAAAGGTAAGTGAACCAACAATGGAGCTTAAAGGAACCTATTTAGAAAATAAAAAACAAATCTTTACAACCCCTTTAAAAGAGAGAATAGGGGAGGTAAGTGTCCAAATATCTGTGTTTTAAGGAGGAGGTAGGACATAGGTCTCCCGATGTCTGTGTATTAGTCGGAGGTGAGAGGGACATGTCCTGATGTTTGCGTATTAGGATGAGGTGAGAGGTATGTCTCTTGAGGTCTCATCATAGAGCACATTTGCCGGGATCCTGAAATATTCAGGAGGTGCTATCTGATCTGCAATGAATGATGCCTGCATCAGTTACAGATACCGCTATACCTGCGCCAGGTTACAGGAGTGCGGGAGAAGGACAATACAGAGGGATGCACATAATCCAAACATTCGCTAATACAAAGTGCAATGTATGAAGGAGGTAATTGTAAGCAGCCGATCAGAAATCATTTACCTGGAACGCCAAATGGGTGCCGAGGATCAGGTTGCCCATTGATGCATATCTCTGTGTGATAATGCCGCATGATGAGAGATGTGTTCTTCATTACCTCAATCACCATACCGTTGTGACTAGGTTCTCTAGGCTTGGCAACATTAAACGCGTATGCATGTACAGTGAGATGCCTGACCCCTGATCTATTGGGACCCATAGCTCAGCTGTCAGATCTTCCACCAAGGCGGACAATCCCAGCGACTGATGAGCAGCACATGAAAGTTATTACTCCATTCAATCATTCCTGTGGCTGCTGTCGATCACTCAATAGGATTCCTTTTACGTTGTACAATACAGTGGGTAAAATAATTACTTTATCCCCTTCAGATTATGCAAGTTTACCCATTTAGAAAGAAATTAAGTGTCTATAATTTTTATCATAGGTGTATTTTAAATGATAGAGACAGAATATCAAACCAAAAACAACACATAAAACAAATGCTATAAATTAAAGGGGTTGTAAAGGTAAACGTTTTTCACCTTAATGCATTCTATGCATTAAGGTGAAAAAACATCTGTGGATTAGCGCCCCCCGTTTACCCCTAGAAAGTCCCTCACCGTGAACGCACAGGCTTCTCGGCTCATTCATTGGCTCACGCTGCTGTCAATCGCATCCAATGACGCGGCTCGCCGGGGGGCGGGGCCGAGTGATCCAGTGAGCGGCTATAGCCGCCGGCTGTATCACTGGAGTGCGCCCGTAAGAACTAACCACCAGGCGAGCTCGCATGAAGGTGGTTAGTTCTTGTGGGGAGGAGTCTAGACAGCCGCTGAAGGACCCTAGAAGACCAGGTTCGGGGCCACTCTGTGCAAAATGAGCTGCACAGTGGAGGCAAGTATAACATGTTTGATAATAAAAAAAAAAAAAAAAAAAAGTTATCTTTTATGTTCCTTTAACTACTTGCCAACCAGCTGCCGCAGTTCAATGGCGGCAGGTCGGCTCCCCTGCGCAAGAGCCTGTAGCTCTACGTCGGCTCTTGAAGCGACCACTAGAGGCGCATGCGCGCCGCCCGCTCATCCCTGACTCCCGTGCCCGATCGCCGCCGGGCACCCGCGATTGCTCGTTACAGAGCGAGGAACGGGAGCTGTGTGTGTAAACACACAGCTCCCGGTCCTGTCAGGGGAGAAATGCCTGTCTGTTTACACAATGTATGAACAGCGATCAGTCATTTTCCCTAGTGAGGCCACCCCTCCCCCTACAGTTAGAACACACCCAGGGAACATACTTAACCCCTTCCCCACCCCCTAGTGTTAACCCCTTCCCTGCCAGTGGCATTTTTATAGTAATCCAATCCTTTTCTTTAGCACTGATTGCTATAAAAAATGCCAATGGTCCCAAAAATGTCCGAAGTGTCCGCCATAATGTCGTAGTACCGAAAAAAAATTGCTGATCGCCGCAATTACTAGTAAAAAAATTAAAATGGCATAAAACTACCCCCTATTTTGTAAACACTATAACTTTTGCGCAAACCAATCAAACGTTTATTGCGATTTTTTTTTTTACGAAAAATATGTAGAATACGTATCGGCCTAAACTGAGGAAAAAAAATGTTTTTTTAAATATTTTTGGGGGATATTTATTACAGCAAAAAGTAAAAAATATTATTTTTTTTCAAAATTGTCGCTCTATTTTTGTTTATAGTGCAAAAACTAAAAACCGCAGAGGTGATCAAATACCACCAAAAGAAAGCTCTATTTGTGGGGAAAAAAGGACGCCAATTTTGTTTGGGAGCCATGTCGCACGACCGTGCAATTGTCAGTTAAAGCGACGCAGTGCCGAATCGCAAAAAGTGCTCTGGTCTTTGACCAGCAATATGGTCCGGGGGTTAAGTGGTTAAGTTGCAGTGCAGTGAGTAAAATAAGTATATGATCACCAAGAAAAAAAAATGACTTCGTACTTGTTGGAGAAACCCTTGTTGGCAAGCACAGAGGTAAGACGTTGGTTACCAGGTTTACACACATCTCAGGAGGGATTTTGGTCTTCTTTACGGATCTTCTCTAAATCCTTTAGGTTTCTTGGCTCCCTTCATACATTTTTTATAGGATTAAGGTCTGGAGACTGACTTGAAGCATTGTAATGCTGGAAGACCCATCCACGACCCATCTTCAGTGTTCTGGCTGAGGGAAGATGGTTCTCATTGAAGATTTTACAATACATGGCCACGTCCATTGCCCCCTCAATGCGGCACAGTTGGCCTGTTAGCAGGGAAACAGCCCCTCATAATCAGTATTTTTCTTCCTCCAAATACATCAAGTCGAGTTAATACCAAAGAGCTCAATTTTGGTTTCCTCTGACCACAGCACGTTCTCCCAATCCTTCTCTGAATTATTTAGATGTTCATTGACATGACTGCACATGTGCCTTTTTGAAGAGGGGGACTTGCCGTGTTTGGAGGAAGAAAAATGCTGACTATGACCCCAAGGACACCTTCCCTACAGTCAGGCACGGTGGTGGAAACACTATGCGTCGGGGCCGTTTCTCTGCTAAAGGTACAGGCAGACTTTGCCACATTGAGGGGCCAATGGACGTGACCATGTATTGTAAAAATTGCCTCAGACAGAACACTGAAGATGGGGCATGGATGGGTCTTTCAGCATGACAATGACCCAAAACATACCGCCATGGCAACAAAGGAGTGGCTCAAGAAGAAGCACATTAAAGCGGAGGTCCCGGAAGTGGGTGCAAATACCTGTATTATTGTACTTTTTTGAGACATGTTGCTGCCATCAAATTCAATATTTTTTTTTCTTAAAATGGTTCATTTTCCCAGTTTAAATATTTGATATGTTTTCTATTTTAAATAAAATATAGGTTTATGAGAAATCGTTGCATTCTGCCATTACGTAGATTTTACACAGCCTCACAATTTTCTGGGAATTGGGGACGTACCTTCGATGAATATGGAAAACTTGCCACTCCCTTTCATCACCATAGGCAACTTCTCCAATTTCTTAAAATTGGCCCCCACAGCCTCAAAACCAAAATTGACCTAAAGAGCTACTCTATGCCCCCCAACAGCCCCCCCCCCCCCCAACACAGATCATTCTTTTTTCAGATACTTTCAATCAGGACACTCACCGTGACGGCAGACACCAAGCGTAATGAGTTCTCATATTGAGGAGTTATTGGAAAATATTGGCAGCTATAGTTTAATGGCGCTATAATGACAGGGCTTATATAGAAAGAAGTCCCCTGACACTCAGGCTGGCCCCTCTCCCCAGCAGACGCTGATTACTCCGCTGCTGATACGCAATCTGTCAGTGGTAAATGTAATCAGTAGAAGAGCAGAGTATTTATCATTCACCGCTGACCTGCCGCCTCAGGCTGGGAAAATAATGGTACCCCGCTAACTCCTTCTGCTCGGTGACTGATGGTCGTGCACACATAGAAACACCCTGACATTTTGTAGGCTGGGGCAATATTTCAGAGGATGCAGCTTACTGTATATATTCACTAGGATCTAATGGCCTCGTTCAGGCGCTTTTATACCTCGTACTACAGCACATGTTCATACACCTAAATAGCCTGTTGTATCCTATGGCTCAGTCATCACGCCGTAGAAGCAAAATGTGACATTATGGACCTGCTTGTGCCATACCCATAAAACACAGACATGTCCAATAAAAGAATGGGGTTTAGGAATATGAAAAAAAAAAAAAAGCATGTGCGTATAAGATATCCGACATGTGATTTGCACATGCTTGTTCCAGGTTGGTAATTCACCAAGTACGAAAAGAGGGCAAGGATGACAGCCATGAGGAGGACTGCAACTTCCAACACAGTCAGCAATGGCAGCTCCAATCAGGCCTGGACTGAGACAAAAAAAAGGCTTTAGACCAAGTAGCAAATTCATCCAGGGGCCGCAGGGGGTGGCCGGCGATGGGACACCCTCTGAGCCGGTCCCCTTCACTGCAATGCAAACCTTACTAACTTCTGCCCCAAAAGACTCCTAGCCCTCACTGACAGGTCCCCCCTACCTGCTGCCCTTCCCCACCCCCACTACCACCCCCTTTCACAACCACTGCCACCAGCTCACAGACTTTCTCTACCCAACCACCGACCCCCAAACCCCACTGACAGCCCCCAACCCCCCCTTTACAACCTCCTACCTCTACTGACAGAGCCCCCCCCCCCCCATCACCTGATCCTCATCCTACAGCTACTGTGAAAGCGTGTATCCCCACGGTTAATGAGGACTGGCGACCCAGCTTGTGTCGTACCCGTGTCCGTGCTGACCAGTCATGTAAGGAGTCAACCGAGTTCAGGTGCAGCTCAGTGCTTGGCTTGTTTTGCCTTAATCCGGCGCATGCGCAGTTGCTGCAGAGGATACAGATCTTGCAACCCCAGAATAGGAGACACAGGCATGGGCGCACAGCAGGGGGCCATCGGTGACTACAGCCCTCATTGGCCCCCTCCAGACCACATCCACTGCACACCTCACGGCCCAGTCATCAACAGGCAGCTCCTGCCAGGACATGTAGCCCCCGACGGCCCAGACCTACTGGGCAAATGCCCGGTGTGCCTTATGGCCAGTCCAGGCCTGGATTCAATATTTTCTCCTGATAGAAAACACTACTTTTAAAAAACCTCCTTAAGATCACCATGCTATGTGCGCCACCCCAATTACAGACTTCAGATCAATGGGCGACAAAGAGCAGGCATTCCAGGCCTGCTCCAGGCAGTTATCCTGCCACACAGTATTGCACATGTGAAACTATTTCGCTATAGGCCCCAACAGGAGAAGCTGTCTAGTGCCTATAGGATAACCGCTTCTCAATTGGGCGCCACCAAGAAATGGTTACATATACTTGATACTGTGTAGCCCAGAGGCTCAAAAGGAAAGGAGATATTATTATTATTATTATTATTATTATTATTATTATATAAGATTTATACAGGATTTATATAGTGCCAACAATTTGCACAGCTCTTTACAACATAAGGGCAGACAATACAATTACAATACAATTTAATTTAATAGAGTAGAAATAGAGGCCCTGCTCGTTAAGAGTTTATAAACTAAAGCCCTTTACACACGATCAGTCCATCCGATGAAGCTTCAATGCTTCCAAGCATGCGTCGACTTGATTCTGAGCATGCGCAGGTTTTTAACCAATGCTTTTGCGTACTAACCATCAGTTTTGACCTATCGGTTAGGCGTCCATCGGTTGAATTTTAAAGCAAGTTCTACATTTTTGGACCGTCGGTTTGGACCGATGAAATGGTCCTTCAGACCGTTTTCCTTGGTTTAGACTGATCGTGTGTACGCGGCCTAAGAGACCTTAGCCAGGCATAGCAATGGCTCCCAAAACATGTCGTCCATTGGCCAGTACACGTCATTCAATGGCTCCCAGTACATGTCATCCAATGGCTACCAGTGCATGTTGTCCATTGGCCAGTACATGTGATCCAATGGCTCCCAGTACATGTCGTCCAATGGCTCCCAGTACATGTCGTCCAATGGCTCCCAGTACATGTCATCCAATGGCTACCAGTGCATGTTGTCCATTGGCCAGTACATGTCATCCAATGGCTCCCAGTACATGTCGTCCAATGACTCCCAGTGCACATCATCCATTGGCTAGTACATGTGATCCAATGGCCTCCAGTTCATGTCGTCCATTGATCTGCGGTCCTTTATTTCAGGTCTAACTAGTCTGGTGGTCAAAGAAGGCCAAATTTAAAATTCTTGGTTATCAAAGAACAGAAGTTCAAGCAATTCAATGTGAAAACACAATGAAAATTTGTATTAAAAAGACTGTCCTCAGTGTAAACCACATGCCAACATGATTGGCAAATCCAGAAATATATTCTTGCATATTCATTAAAGCCCAGGCTTCCAAACTGAAGGCTACCACCACCCAGGCCCGGATTTACTCCCTTTGTCACCCCAAAGCCAGGTCCTTCAATGCCGCCCCCGCAGTACGGGGGGGACATTATACGCAGGGGGACTTTTTTGGCAGGACACTGAGAAGCGGGGGGGGGGGGTGCTGACATTGAGAGGCGGGGGGGGGGGGGGGAAATTGCATTAAGCGAGGGGGTGCTCACCTCCTCTTCCCTCAGTGGTGAAAGTGTCCTCTTCTCTCAGCCACAGTGCCGCCCCTGCACCCACTGCCGCCTGAGGCGCGGCCTTGTTGGCCTTGTCTGGAATCCGGCCCTGCCACCACCCAATGGGCATCCCCTTTTTGGGGTTCCTAGAGTGAATATGAGGATGAAAACAAACTACGTGGAGGCATTGCTAGGACTTTTACATGGCTACATGTATGATTGGAAGTACACACATAATTCTACATGCCAATTAGCTGTAGGACATTCTGTCTGCCGTGAACGCAGGCAGTAAAAATTAAATAGCTGTAAGCACAAGATTTTCCATTAGCATGGATGGGGAAATCTTTAGGTGGATGTCTTAGCCATCGGCCCATAATGGTAGATACAGCCGTGCCTGGATTAACACAGGGATGAGAGATGTTTGCAATATCTTGGTGCATTCCAGCTCAACCCACCTCTGTTTCAGTTCTGAAAAATAAACCAACATTACTATCTTGCTGTCCAACCAATCAATACGGGTACAAAGAAAAAGCAGAAAGCCCCAAGGAGAACGGAGAGAAGGGGAGGGAGAGGAACGGAATAGATTAAAGAAAATTCAAGACTATGTAATATTAAAATGAATTGCGGCCCATTTTTCAGCTACTGTCTCTCAGACTTTAATCAAAGCAGAAAGATTTGCACTTAGTAGTGTCACAAGGCCGGTGAAGAATGAGGAGGAAGAGGAGGAGGAGGAGAGAGCTTCCAGCTATGCGTTGAACACCCCCTACCTAATCCAAATGTCCTGTACTCCCCCCCCCCCAAGCAGAACAGGTAAATCAATCACATGCAGAGACACCAAGGACCACCTCTTATCACAACACAGCCATCTGTGCCCCTGTGAGGACCCCTAGAGAGCTCCAGAACAGTAGATGGATTTACTTATTAAACACAAATCTTGAAAAGACAAGCTACATATTACTACTGCCTATACAGTATTAAGACCCCCTTCACGCAATGCGTTTCTAGCACACGTGCGTTGAAATGTCTTAAGGTCTTGTGTTCCGGTTTGTGGCATTAAGTGTATAATTTAAACTTTTGAGTATGTTTGGCATCATGCCTCACTGTAAACGTTTAAAGGGTGAGTTGACTTTTTTTTTTATGAAAAATTAAAAGGTAAACCAACTCTAAAATATCCCGGCCCACCCCTCCAGACCCCACTGCACAAAGCTGGCGTGATGCCCCATGTTATGAGGTGGGTGCCAGTCAAAACAAATGGCACTATGGTCTGAACTAACGTGCCTTAAGGTAACGCATGGGAAAGGTACAACCTACTTACTGTGATGTAAATAGGCCTCTAAGGTTGGCCATACACAGTTTGAATCTCGGCCGACTCCGTCTGAACCAAAAAAGATTCAAACCGTTAATGGGCAAGGCTGATTGTTCAATCAACTTGGGTACAACCAGCCAGCCAGATTCGCTACTGATTGTAGCCGCAAAGCGATAATTACTGTCTTCTCCAGGCAGGGACAGCTTCAGCCGCCCGCTCTTGGCAGGAGAAAACAATTGCCGATTACCTTGTCAGCGTGGTCTGTGTTGATAGGGGAATCCTGCATCATGTATGGCAGGCCTCATGCCGCATACACACCATCACTTTATGTGATGAAAAAAAACGACATTTTCTGTGAAGTAAAAAACGACGTTTTTGAAAATTAAATTTTCAAAGACGAAGTTGCCTACACACCATCGTTTTTCTCACAATGCTCTAGCAAAGCGAGGTTACGTTCACCACTTTTTTCCATTGAAGCTCGCTTCATAACTAGCTTCTGGGCATGCGCGGGTGTAAAAACGTCGTTTTAAATGACGTTTTTTGCTACACACGGTCAATATCTGTGAAGTAAAAAACGACGTTTTGAAAAACGACACATAAAATTGAAGCATGCTTCAATTTTTTTTTGACGTTTTTCAGAAGACATAAAACAGCGTTTTCCCCCACACACGGTCATTTAAAGTGACGTTTTTTAAAAACGTCTTTTTTTTTCATCACATAAAGTGATGGTGTGTACGGGGCATCAGTCTTCGATAAGGTGGGACAGAGGAAGCAAAAGGAGCACCAATGTTTGCCTGTAACACAGAAGCAACTTTTTGGAGCCTCACAGGGCCCCTTCATCGGGTATGCCTGATGAAGGGGCCCTGTGAAGCTCCAAAACGTTGCTTCTGTAATAACAGTGTGACTGCTGAATAAAAAGCTTCGGGTCCGTTTTGGAGATCCGTGGTGTGCTAGCGACATATTTTCGCAACATATAAGCAGGTTACGCAGGTACGTAAACTACATACAAGACAAAAGCAAATACAAGCACTAATAAAGATAATATTTTAAAACAGCCAGTCCGTCCAAAAGTGTCAATGTATAAAAGCATTAGAAGGACTGAGGTTGTGAAATCTTATTTGTGTTGGACTCTTGCTTCTAAAGAGAGGGGGTATTCTCCAGCATCACAGAATTTAAAAAATTTTTGGCTTAGGAAATTTAAAATTAAATGGCGGGCAGTTTTGTTTTATCCTATTAAAGCGGAATTCCACTCAAATTTACAACTTTATCATCTTTTATGTTTCAGTAGATTGCGTAGATATTACATTGTCACTTCAATATTTTTTTTTCCATTTAAATACCTTATTAATTAGCTCTGAAGGGCTACTTCCCGTCTCTCGCTCCAACGGGAGTAGGCGTGTATCCGGCTGTTCCCCGTCGCCGCACTGTCTCCTGAGAGTGTCATGCATCCCAAGAGTCAGTGCGGCTTGCAGCCCAGCCAAATCTCTGCTGAGTTAGAAACAGGAAGTGACGCGGGTCACGTGACAAGGGCGTATTTTTAAACGCCATTTTAATTAAGAGCATACAGGTGAATTTCTCATGGTATTATGCGTCTTTTACATTACCTTCACAGCTTATGGTCTTTCCCCTACTGAGCTGTGCTTTCTTTTTCTGTTGTTTTGGTTGCCATCCCAACAGGGCAGGAATTGTAGACTACGGCGACCATTGTGATGGCAACCATGAAGTTTACGGCGCATGCGCGGGATCGAGCAGTGAATGCTGGGTGATAGGCATTCACTGCATACAGGAAATAAGTGCTTGTGGGCTTCACATGCCCACAAGCAAAATGGAAACGACATACATCAAATTATAAACGTTTTTCTTGCTTATAAGAAACGGACAGCGGCAGTTTTAAAACACCAAAAGAGTGAGTATGGTTTTGTATGTAATAGAATCATGCCAAAAAATGAACGGCCGCGGGACATCCGCTTTCAGCGGTGACATATCCGGACGCTTTTCATGCAGATGTGTAAAGTTACTTTGAGGTCTATTTTGCAAGATATGATGAACATGGTGGTAGAAATCGGTTCCAATAGGCATAGCTATGCTCTGAGCACTTCAGGGGGCTCACTATTCAATTAAATTACTTTCACTTTGGGGTTGTGTGGGGTATCTGGTAAGATTTGATCATCCACCTTTCTTTTAGATTCTCAAAACACATGTGAAGAATCCAGCACAACAATCAACAGCAATTCAACACTTCATAGACAAGTAACAGAAAATATACTCACTTGCTGGGGAAGGCGTGCTATATCCACTGAGGGGGAGCTGGTGCTGTACTCCTGGCAGTGCCCCCGGAGGGGACACACCACCGAGCATGTGAGGAAAGAAGAAGGCATAGTGAGGAACGGGGTATCCATTCATGTGACTTGGCCCAGTTTGCGGGCAGGGAGAGTCGTTACTAGTCATTGCCTAATTGTCCAGCCTTCTGGACTGGCTCAGGCCCTTTGAATTTCCATCTAAGAATGGCCCAAAGAGGGGGTGCACCCCCCAAACGCCAGCGTAGAGTTGCAGCAGATCCAAGTTTCAAAGATCAGATCGAATAGGTAATAAGTGTTCCAAACAGTCTCCAACGCACGCTTCCAAAAATGGCTCAAATCCAGTTGAAATGCAGAAAGGGTCTTTGGACACGCAGCACACCCCGGGGCCGAAACGGGGCTACTTCAGGCTCCTCCGTAATGAGATCAGCACTTGACTTGTACGGGAATCACTGCAAAATAATAAAGGAAAATCATTAGAATGGCGATGATGATAATTATAGAACCTAGAAGCTGGAAACATTAGAAGAACAGCAATACAAATATACAAAAAGCATGCTTTTGTAATGCTATACCTAAAATTGCATCAGGCGATAGTCCGGTCCTTCTCAGACACAGACAGACTAAAGCTGGCCATACACAGCTTAAAGTATTGTATGTTTTGCTAGCTCAAGATTTCTTCTCTAGCAGAAAGTTACAGGATGGGGAACCTGGCAAATCCATAAGATCTCAATACTTGCAGGTTACCTTTTCCAACTGTAACAACTTTTGGACCCGCTAAACACATCCAAAGTCAAGCAGGGCTAGTTGAACAAGTATGCCCCGGGGAAGACCAATCTCAGAGGACAATGGGTAGGGGTTGCTTTTTTCAGTGCTTGGCTGCTTCAAAATCTGTTGACATGTAACAGGTATGCAACTAAGGACTATAGACATGTGCACACTGAAATATTTCGTTTTGGAATTTCGTTTTCGTCCAAAAAATACATGAATTTAATTACTCCCGAAATTAGTTTTTATTCATTTGGTTTCGTTAAAAAATGCATTTGTCCGAAAATCTGAATTAATTAAGGTCGAATCTGTCATTGAAGGCTTATGGTGTCTGTTGAATGTTCTAAGAAGATTCGACGGAGCAGCTAAACTGTACGTCGAATCGTACATTTCAGGTCGAATGTTCGGCCTACAAGCTATAGTAGAATTCTAGAGTTGTATGACACTAGTAATAATTATATATTATTATTATTAGTCAGCCAACATTCAAATTCTTCTATAGCCTATGGGCCGAGCATTTGACCGGAAATGTACTATTGCGGCGTCGTACAGTTTAGCTGCTCGTCAAATCTTTTTAGAACTTTCGACAGACACCATAAGCCTTTAACCACTTAAGCCCCGGACCATATTGCTGCCTAAAGACCCAAGGTGTTTTTACAGTTCGGGACTGCGTCGCTTTAACAGACAATTGCGCGGTCGTGCGACGTGGCTCCCAAACAAAATTGGCGTCCTTTTTTCCCCACAAACAGAGCTTTCTTTTGGTGGTATTTGATCACCTCGGCGGTTTTTATTTTTTGCGCTATAAACAAAAATAGAGCGACAATTTTGAAAAAAATGCAATATTTTTTACTTTTTGCTATAATAAATATCCCCCAAAAACATATATAAAAAAAAAAAAAAAATTCCTCAGTTTAGGGCGATACATATTCTTGTACCTATTTTTGGTAAAAAAAAAAAATCGCAATAAGCGTTTATCGATTGGTTTGCGCAAAATTTATAGCGTTTACAAAATAGGGGATAGTTTTATTGCATTTTTATAAAAAAAAATTTTTTTACTACTAATGGCGGCGATCAGCCATTTTTTTGTGACTGCGACATTATGGCGGACACTTCGGACAATTTTGACACATTTTTGGGACCATTGTCATTTTCACAGCAAAAAATGCATTTAAATTGCATTCTTTATTGTGAAAATGACAGTTGCAGTTTGGGAGTTAACCACAGGTGGCGCTGTAGGATTTGGTGTACACTGTGTGTGTGTTTACAACTGTAGGGGGGTGTGGCTGTAGGAATGACGTCATCGATCGAGTCTCCCTATAAAGGGGATCACTCGATCGATGCAGCGCCATAGTGAAGCACGGGGAAGCCGTGTTTACACACGGCTCTCCCCGTTCTTGAGCTCCGGGGAGCGATCGCGACGGAGCGGCTATAAACAAATAGCCGCGCCGTCGTCCCGGATCGCTCCCCGAGGGGACCCGACCGTCGCAAGTCGCGGGGGGGGTCCCGATCGGACCCCCGACCCACGTCTAGGCAGGGACGTACAGGTACGCCAATGTGCCTGTACGTGCCATTCTGCCGACGTATATGTACATGCGGCGGTCGGGAAGGGGTTAATGACAGATTCAACGTTTGTAAGTTTTTCGCTGGTTCGCCGAATCTTCGACGTTCATGTCGAATGGTCTACCCCAACACTGTCTCTATAATGTCGAATCTTTTCTCTCTATGTCGAATCTTTCCTCTCTATGTAGAATAATCTTTGAGTTAAGGTTTGGCACATTCGATCGCAGGTTCGATAGACACAGATTGCAATTGTCACCATCATGTCGAATCTCCCATCTATATCGAACTGTTGTAGCTACGAAAACGAAAATAAAGCTTTTTTTTAGGTTGCATCTTTCGGATTTCGGATTCTGTTCGTTCGTTTTCGTTTGATAAAAAGATAATGAAAATACCCAAAATCGGACGAAAATGCATTCGGACGAAAACAAATGCACATGTCTACTAAGGACGTCTGACCTTTCCTTAACCACTTAAGGACCCCTTCACACCGATATACGTCGGCAGAATGGCACGTGGCCCTTTAAGACCAGCCGTGGCCGCGGGACCCGCAGACCCGATCGCCGCCGGGGTCCAGCAATCGGTTCTCCGGAGCTGAAGAACGGGGAGAGGTGTGTGTAAACACACCTTCCCCGTTCTTCGTCGTGGCAGTGTCATTGATCGTGTGTTCCCTGTTATAGGAAAACACGATCAATGACGTCACACGTCCAGCCCCGCCCCCCTACAGTTAGAAACACATATGAGGTCACACTTAACCCCTTCAGCACCCTCTAGTGGTTAACTCCCAAACTACAATTGTCATTTTCACAGTAAACAATGCATTTTTATAGCATTTTTTGCTGTGATAATGACAATGGTCCCAAAAATGTGTCAAAATTGGCCGATGTGTCCGCCATAATGTCGCGGTCACGGAAGAAATCGATGATCGCCGCCATTAGTAGTAAAAAAAAAAAATATATTAATTAAAATGCAATAAAACTATCTCCTATTTTGTAAACGCTATAAACCACCAAAAGAAAGCTATTTGTGGGAAAAAAAGGAGGCCAATTTTGTTTGGGAGCCACATCGCACGACCGTGCAATTGTCCGTTAAAGCGACGCAGTGCCGAATCGCAAAAACTAGCCAGGTCCTTTACCTGCATAAAGGTCCGGGTCTTAAGTGGTTAAATGAATACTTGTTTTTGGTCGTTTAATAGAAAATTACTGAAACTTGACTAGAGGATCAGCATAACACTTAGGCAACTATCAATTACAGAAGTAGACCAAAAATGGCAGCCATATTTCCAAACAGGTTTGCTTCAACATTGCTTTCCACGAAAAATGCATTTTGCCCACCCCAGTGAATAGATATACCAATCATGCTTTGTACATTACATACAATTAGGAGTTTCCAGTTCACCAGTCCAAGCAAGTCCTCATATTCCTCATTCCATGTTATTGTCTCCAGTCTGTATATCTGGATTTCTTAGCCATTTTTCCACCATCTCTATTCGCTCTCCGCTTACCCATCCCTGTTTGTAGGCTCAGGGAAAGAAGCCTGCAGTGTGGGCCGCAGTGGATCTATCATGCTGATTACACACTAGCTGGGAAGGGGGATTTGGAAGGATTTTTTTTTTCTCTTATTCTGAGCTTCTAGGGTCATAAATCTCAAAGCAGCGTGAGAAAAGACCCGTCCTTACAGTTCAATTACACTGGGCTAATGAGCCACCCAAGAAAAATGAAGCTATTGGAGATCTGTACAGGAGTCAGAACAAGAAAGAGACAGGGAGGGGGGAAGAGACGCACTGCAAAGCCAAGACAAATCAAGAGATTGTCAGAAGAGACATGCGAGAAGAAAGACGGGGACAGACAGTCGCATACGGACAAAAAGAGAACGAGAGACAGAGAGAAAAAGACAAGAGAAACAAAGAAAGGGAAGAGGGATCCAGTGCAGACAGGTTCAAGAACCAAACAGCTAGACACACACATACTATGAATGAAAGAGGCAGAGTGCCAGAGAGACATACACGACCGAAAACAGAGAGCTGGGAAGACACACGAAAGTACAGAGCACCAAAGGGACTCATGCAAAGCAGGGAAGAGATGCATGCATAAGAGAGTGGAGATTTCCAAGCAAGAGACATACTACAAGGAGTAGAGTATGTCAACTAAAGACACAAGACAGGGCACCAGGCAGGAGCTGCGCAAGAGAGCAGGGGGCACCAGGCAGGAGCTGCGCAAGAGAGCAGAGGGCGCCAGGCAGGAGCAGGGGGCACCAGGCAGGAGCTGCACAAGAGAGCAGAGGGCGCCAGGCAGGAGCAGGGGGCACTAGGCAGGAGCTGCACAAGAGAGCAGGGGGCACCAGGCAGGAGCTGCGCAAGAGAGCAGGGGGCACCAGGCAGGAGCTGCACAAGAGAGCAGGGGGCACCAGGCAGGAGCTGCACAAGAGAGCAGGGGGCACCAGGCAGGAGCTGCACAAGAGAGCACCAGGCAGGAGCTGCACAAGAGAGCAGGGGGCACCAGGCAGGAGCTGCACAAGAGAGCAGGGGGCACCAGGCAGGAGCTGCACAAGAGAGCAGGGGGCACCAGGCAGGAGCTGCACAAGAGAGCAGGGGGCACCAGGCAGGAGCTGCACAAGAGAGCAGGGGGCACCAGGCAGGAGCTGCACAAGAGAGCAGAGGGCGCCAGGCAGGAGCAGGGGGCACCAGGCAGGAGCTGCACAAGAGAGCAGAGGGCGCCAGGCAGGAGCAGGGGGCACTAGGCAGGAGCTGCACAAGAGAGCAGAGGGCGCCAGGCAGGAGCTGCACAAGAGAGCAGAGGGCACCAGGCAGAGGGACAGACAAAATAGAGTGCACCAGGCAGAGGCAAAAGACAAAGTGAAGCACACCAGAAAGAATCACAAGTAGAAGGCTCTAGGCAGGAGAAATATTAAAGATTCTAACTACCAGCAAGAATAAGTCCTTATATTTAAAGAGCACCTGTCATTTCAGATCCATCACAGCAGCTTCTGTTAGCGGGCATCCACTCACCTTGTTGAGTCACTTCTGCATCACCAGCCGTCACATTAAAGAGAATGGGACTTTCGGTGAGTCAACAGCGAGTCAGAGGAGGAGCCGCTGCAGGACAGAGATGACAGTTGCTCTTTAAAAATTATGGATTATAATCAAGCCATTTTACTAGCGATTTAAAATCAACTTGATTTAAATCAAATCTACCCTACAACTAAAGCACCAAACAAGTTAAGAGCATAGAGCAGGGCTCGACAAATCCCAGGTGCCAGATCGCCATGGCAACCAGAAATTGCTTTCCCGCACCCAGGCTCCCACCAGCCCATCCACTGCTGGCACAGGGTGCAAGCAACTCCCACCGCCCAACTCCCCGGACATGCAGCACCGGGCACCGGGCAGCTGATTCAGCTCCAACCAGTGGTAGAACTACCAGGGTCGCAACGGTCCCTTATGCGATCAGGCTCTGGAGTTCCGCCATTGTGGAGGGGTGGAGGACCAAAAACATCTGTACCAACTTCTGGTACCGAGTTCCACTTCTGTCAGCTGCGCCTGCCCTTCTGTGGTCTCTGCCTTCTCCCCCAGCGGTCGCCTACCCCCATCTCAGTGATCTCCTTTGCATTCCAGTCATTAGATGCTGGGACCACCGGGTGTGGTAGCAACCAATATCAGCACCCCCTTACAGACCACCATTAGATCAGAGTCCCTTCATATTAGCACAGCCCTTTATAGACCCCCCATTAGATCAGAGTCCCTTCATATTAGCACCCCCCTTTATAGACCCCCCCCCCCTTAAATCAGAGTCCCTTTATATTATCACCCCCCTATTAGTTTATAATGTTAGTTATCCCTATTAGTTTATTCCTACAAATTTGCACCCCCCCTAGAGACCCCTCCCCCATATTATATTGGAGTCCCCTTTTATCATCGACCCTCTTTAGAGCTCAACGATTGACCATCTCTCTCGCCAAAAACAAAGCCCTGCCAGTCAAAAAAAACTTTTTGAGCCGACTACTAGATTCAAAGAAAATTTGTAAAGCCTTGGAATAGAGTGTAAGGCTGCATTCACACCTGAACGCGGCGTATTTTACCGCGATTTGCCGCGATAAACAGTTCTGAGAGCACCATAGAAACCTACATGTTTAACCACTTAAGGACCGCCCTATGTCCATTTACTGCGGCAGGGGGACCCTTAAGCACAACATCACGTACCTGTACGCGATTCCTGTTGTCGGCTCGGGGGTGGGCGCACGCGCCATCTAAGCCACGCTCCCGCTGTGATTGGACATAGAGGGAGCCAATCAGCGGACCCGGCAGCCGTCAGGACCTGCCGATTGTTCGTAAGAGAGGCAGAACAACGTAAAGTGTTATTCAGGAACACAGATGTCTATTCTTTCAGTCAGTCTATCCCCCACACAGTTAGAAAGCATTCCCTAGGATCACGCTCAACCCTTCAATCGCCCCTGATGGTAACCCCTTCCCTGTCCGTGTCATTTTTACAGTGACAGTACCATTTTTTTTTTTTTAGCACCGATCACTGTATTGGTGTCACTGGTGCCCAAAAAGTGTGACTTAGTGTCAGACTTGTCTGCCACAATGTCACAATCCCACTAAAAATCGCTGATCGCCGCCATTACTAGTAAAAACCATAAAAATGTATTTAAAACATTTCCATAAATCTATCCCATAGTTTGTAGACACGATAACTTTTGCACAAACTAATCAATATATGCTTTTTGGGATTTTTATTACCAAAAATAAAAGAATACAATTTGATGAATAAATTGATGAATACATTAGATTTTTTGCATTTTTTTATTGGATATGTTTTCTAGCAGAAAGTAAATATTGTTTTCTTTTTTTCCTTCAACATTTTTGGTATTTTTTTGTTTAAAGCATAAAAAATAAAAACGCAGGAGGTGATCAAATACCACCAAAAGAAATCTATTTGTGAAAAAAAAAAAAAAGAATATAAGGCCCGGATTCACATACATTGCAGCATATTTATGCCGGTGTAGCCTATCTAATATACGCAACGCCGACGTAGCGCAGAGAGGCAAGCACCGAATTCACAAAGCACTTGCCTCCCAAACTGCGCTGGGTTCCCTCGGCGTAAGCCGGCGTAGGTGGAAGAGGGCGTGACCCCATGCAAATGATGGGCAGGGCGCCATCAAAATACGAATAACGAACGGCGCATGCACCGTCCCGTGGACGCATTCCAGTGCGCATGCTCAGAATCACGTCGGAACTACTCCCTAAGATTCGACGGATCACTGCCTACGACGTGAACTTAACCTACGCCCAGCCCTATTCACGTACAACATAAACTACGTAAAATACGCCGGCTTGTGTTCCCTTTGCATGGATGCTGCTGAGTTACACCTCCTTTATGTCGCATATCTTTGCGCCGGACGTATGACTTTACGCGCACTGCGTCGGATGGACGTATGTTCGTGAATCGGCGTATCTCCCTCATTTGCATATGTGCATCAAAAATCAATGGGAGCGGCAAATGCGCCCACGATACGCCGGCGTAGACAAGTTACGTCGGTCGGATGAAGCCTATTTTCAGGCGTATCTAGTTTTGTGGGCACGGCGCATAGATACGACGGCGCATATTTACACTTACGCGGCATATCTCGAGATACGTCGGCGTAAGTGCTTTGTGAATCCAGGCCTAAATGTTTTTTGGGTACAGCTTCGCACAACCGCCCAATTGTCAGTTAAAGCAACGCAGTGCCGTATCTCAAAAGATGGCCTGGTTAGGAAGGGGGTAAAACCTTCTGGAGCTAAAGTGCTTAAGAGACTAAAAGAGTACAGACAGCCAGGGAGCACAAACGTACAGGATTCAGCACATGTAGAAGCCAGACAAATACAGTAAAACGCAGTACTGACTGCCAGAAAGGCATTCACCTAGAGTACAAAGGGTAAAGAAAATGTGCAGAACGCAGACTGAGAGGCAGGCATTTAGAAAAGAGAGACAGCTACAGCACCAGAAGTCACTTATGAAGATACTGTCAAAAACAACTAGAAACAGGAAAAAAAACACCACAAATGGTGAACAGCATGAAGACAGCTAAATGGCCAGAGGAAAATAAACCTAAAAAAACATTGGAGGTGACCTGCAGCGGAGCACACAAACAGAGCAGACAGGTTAATTCATACAACAGCAGTGCCCGCAGCTACAGCAGCGAGACTGAGGAGTCAGGCAATGCAACCAGAGGTGACTGAATCTGGAGCAGACAAGCCTGTGTGTCTCTAGGTGTACTATAAAGCTGACATATGTCAAACATGTGATATGTACATACACGTTATACAAGCTTATTAAAAAAAAACGTATAAAGCAACACGCAAGGACAGCAACTCTATGAAACCAAACAGAATCCATCCTTCACCGGTCTAACTTTGTTTGCTCGGCTTTGATTTTAATGCAAACACGCCTCAGTATAGGCAGAAATTGGCAGCACAATTGCAGCTTTAAAACGCTCATCCACAATGCTCATCTTTAAAGCGGAAGTCAACCCTGATGGGTTTTACTTCCTCTTTATTCCCCTGCAAAGTAAAAGCATAATGGGCTAGTATGCCTCGCATACTAGCCCATTATGTTGCGCATACCTGCAAACGAAGCCTGCGATGTCCCAGAGGTGGCCGTGTAACCCTTCACCCCTCTTCTTTCCGGGGCCGTGGACTCCGGCTCTGTGACTGGCCTGAGGCATGCGGGAGCTGACGGTCACAGCATGGGCCCTATAGAAACGGCACAATCGTGCGCATTTTAATGAGTGAAATAAGTATTTGATCCCCTATCAATGAGAAAGATTTCTGGCTCCCAGGTGTCTTCTATACAGGTAACAAGCTGAGATTAAGAGCACTGTCTTAAAGGGAGAGCTCCTAATCTTAGCTTGTTACCTGTATAAGAGAGACACCTCCACAGAAGTCATCAATCAATCAGATTCCAATCTCTCCACCATGGCAAAGACCAAAGAGCTGTCCAAGGATGTCAGGGACAAGATTGTAGACCTACACAAGGCTGGAATGGGCTACAAGGCCATCGCCAAGCAGCTTGGTGAGATGGTGACAACCCTTGGTGCGATTATTTGCAAATGGAAGAAACACAAAATAACTGCCAATCCCCCGTCGTTAAAGCCTACACACGACCGTTTTTCACGACGAGAAAAAAAATAAAGCAGGTTCTAAATTTTTAATGGACATTTTTCTCGTCGAGAAAAATGCTCTGGAGCCTACACAGCGTTTTTAACGACCGATTAAAAAAAATGCACTTTTATCATCATGAAAAAACGACCGTGTGTACGCGGCATAAGACTGAACAGAATTTGCCTGTGTGAAAAGGGCCTAAAGCAGCCACCATATCTAAAGACTGGTAAGCTGCACAACATTTTGTTTTTGGGTTTAGATACACTTTAACTACTTGCCGACCAGCCGCCGCAGTTCTACGGCGGCAGGTCGGCTCCCCTGCGCGAGAGCACGTAGTATAACGTCACCTCGCGAAGCGGCCACTAGGGGGCGCGTGCGCGCCCCCCACTCATCCCTGATCTCGACGCGCGTGCCCGGCAGGTGCGATCACCGCCGGGCACCCACGATCGCTCGTTACAGAGCGAGGACCGGGAGCTGTGTGTATATATACACACAGCTCCCGGTCCTGTCAGGGGAGAAATGCCTGACCGTCTGTTCATACAATGTATGAACAGTGATCAGTCATTTCCCCTAGTGAGTCCACCCCCCCTACAGTTAGAACACACCCAGGGAACATACTTAACCCCTTCCCCGCCCCCTAGTGTTAACCCCTTCCCTGCCAGTGGCATTTTAATAGTAATCCAATGCATTTTTATAGCACTGATCGCTATAAAAATGCCAATGGTCTCAAAAATGTGTCAAAAGTGTCAGAAGTGTCCGCCATAAAAACGGCAGAGGTGATCAAATACCACCAAAAGAAAGCTCTATTTGTGGGGGAAAAAGGACGGCAATTTTGCTTGGGAGCCACGTCGCACGACTGTGCAATTGTCAGTTAAAGTGACGTAGTGCCGAATCGCAAAAAGTGCTCTGATCTATGACCAGCAATATGGTCCGGGGGTTAAGTGGTTAAGCCTTCACCGAGGTCTTTCCCATGTGTACAGACATAGAAAGAAGACAGGGAAGTGGTTAAACTCCTTTCCATATAAGCGGAAAGCCCCTAACAGACTTCTGTCAGGTTTTTTACGGATACCGGAGCCCCTATTGGTGAGATTCGCCTTCACTTCCAACCAGGACCGGAAGTTAAAGCGGAGATCCACCCAAAAGTGGAACTTCCGCTTAATCCACTCCTCGCCCCCTTACATGCCACATTTGGCATGTAATTTTTTTTTTGGGGGGGGGGGAGTGGGGGCTTCAGGAGGAGTGGGACTTCCTGTCCCACTTCCTCCTTCCGCCGAGGGGCTGCTAAGGCGAATAAGCCTAATCGCCTTTCTGCAGCCCCTCCCTGTAGGCGATCACCTGGGACACGCGACAGGTCCCAGGCGATCGCCTGTCCAATTGCATGGCGCGGCACCGCTCGCGCAGTGGGTGCCCGGCAATGAAGCCGAAAGCTGTCACGGGCGGGTGCCCACACTTGGAATGAAGACGCCGGCCGGAGAGGGGGGAGAGGAGTCCCGGCCGGCGCGTTGCTGGAACGTGGAGAAGGTCTGTTTATTAAAAGCCAGCAGCTACACTTTTTGTAGCTGCTGACTTTTAATAAACATGAAAACTGACTGGAACACCCCTTTAAAGGGAAAGCTCTCCAACAGGGACACCAAAACACATTTTTAGTACCGGTGTCACAGGGACTGTATAGTGAGAATCTTCCAGATGGGGAAGAAATAAAAAAAAAAAAAAAAAAAGGGATGGACATTTTGAATCCCCTGAAAACGAAAAAACAAAACAAAGAAAACTACCGTTTTTGCCTGAAGGAAAGAGTGAGAGAATCAAAACAAATAGTGAATTCAATGGTAACCTGAGGCAAAAAAAAAAAGACAAAATTACTTTAACAGAGAATTTTAATGGGGAGAGATTGAGAATGAAAGGAAAACAATTTTTTTTGGATCATTTAAAGCTTTTTTTCACGATTTCAAATTATCAAACAATTAAAAGGGGGCCAGCAAAAGGACTAACTTGAGGCAATGCCCAATGGAAGAGCAGGTTTGCTTTGTTTGTGTAGCTAAAAATTAACCGAAATACCCAACAAGCACTAAACTACAATACAGGCATCAAGCAGTGCTACACAAGTTCAGAGGATCCCTGTGCTATCATGGCCATCCTGCTACCATGGCCGTCCTGCCATGATATTCTCATAAAAGGTAACCCAAGGCCTGAACCTCTAGCGCTGGCCAAAGGAATCTCACTGTTGTCACTCAATCACTTGGCCAAACAAGTAGACGTTTCATCAAGTGATCTCTACTAATAGAAAGGATCACATTGGCGGATCCTCCCTATTGGCAAAGATCAGGTGCTGTGGATCCTGGAGCAGAAATTTCACTAGTCGTGTTTGTCATGGCTTTGTTTCACAAAAATTATGAGTTTGGAGGAAATAAAACAGCGAACATTGGCATAAAACATGAGTTTACCAAATAGAGGGGAGGCATGAAAAATACCCAACATTGTTCCCAAGATACAAACACAGGGGCAGAAAAATGTTCATACCTGCATCTTCGTAGAAGATACCGTAAGGGCTTGTTCACACTTGACAAAATTTCTAACGATCAACAAACGCTCCTATAGCGTTTGTATGGCGTTCGTATGAGCGTCAGACAGGCGTCAATGAGCTTTAGTATGGGCATTAGACAGGCATTTAACAAGGAGTAGTTAAAAATGCTCCCCAAATGCCCTATGGGCAGTTTTGAATCGTTTGACGAGTCTTAAAACTGCTCCACAAATGCCTACTCCATTACAGTACTCCATTACTGCACTCCATTACAGTAAGGCACTTTCGCACTGGGGCGGCGTTGGCGGTTTTACCCCCGCTAGCGGCCGAGAAAGGGTTAAAAAGGGTTAAAAACCTCAGTAAAGCACCTCTGCAGAGGCTCTTTGACGGCAGTATAGCCGCAATGCCCCATTGATTTCAATGGGCAGGAGTGGTGGAGGAGCGGTATATACACCGCTCCAAAGATGCTGCTAGCAGGACTTTTTTTCACCGTCCTGCTAGCGCACTGCTTCAGTGTGAAAGCCCCTCAGGGCTTTCACACTGGAGAGACAGCAGCGGCTGTTTCAGGTCGCTTTGCAGGAGCTATTTTTTGTGTTATAAAGCCTGCAATCCGACCCAGTGTGAAAGGGGTCTAAATGAACGTATCTTAACGCCCCACAACTGCCTGCCGTAGCATTTGTGAGGCGTTACCACATAGACAGGAATCCCTCCCGATGGGTGGGGGGGAGGGGGCTTGGGGTTTGTGGGGCCACTGTCCCCATCAGGAGAACACCGTGAACACAGTGATTACTGCTAGTGACTAATAGCCACTAGCAATAGTCGCGTGTAAAATCCAACAGGCTGGCTGTACCCAAGTTGATGAACTAGTGAGATTTGAACCCATGGTCAGTTTAAGAGTGGTGGAGTAAGAGGAAAGGGAAAAAGAAGAGTGAATAAGAAGAGTAAGAATATGGTAAGTACATAAAGAGGGAACAGAAGCATACAAGGGGGGGGGGGGGGCAAGGGTGTGAGGGAGTCTCCTGAGGCCCAACCACATGGCAACAGCCTCATAGACCATGTCTCAAACAAAAGGCCCGCGGGCCAAATCCGGCCCTCCAGACCATTTTTTGTCAGTTCTGTGGGGAGCACTCTTGAGTTCCTGCACCTATTCTCTGAGAAAAAAGGCCCTGCATACGTTTATATAGTCTAACAGATACAACTGACCCTTTGAGGACAACCATAATGCTCATGTGGCCCACAATTAAATTGAGTCTGACAACCCTGTCATAGACCGATGTATCCAATCATACCAAAAGGAGAGCAAGAGAACAATCCAATTTAAAATGACCAACATTCGTTCAACCATGGGTTAACAAATTTGGCATTGCCATCAATGAGTATGGAGATGAGCTTCTCATGTATCATGGTCCCCATGAGACTCTGTTCTACCTCAGAAGAGTTGATTGACGGTTGCCTCTATGCAGTTTTTTATTATGCCTTTGGTTAATTTTTGATTTGACGTTGGTAAAAACATGAACATTTTCTCCCGTCCAATGTTGACGATGTCAACTGGCCAACTCTTGGAAGCATTGCCGATTTGGGAGTTGGTGTCACAGCCTTCATTGCTAGATGGGATCTTCAGCTTTGTAGCTTCACATGATGTTGGGTTCCATTTATTTTTATTTTTAGGGAGACAAACGCATATATGACTAATGTTTGTTCTATTCTACAGGAAACCTCTGGATGCTTTCATGGCCAATTCTTTTTCTACTAGATCTGTATTTTTAACAGAGGCAGAGGAGTGGCCACGTATATAAACAAAGCTTTGGCAGAGTCATGTGGTCACCACAAAAAGTGGCTTTCGCAGAATTAGCTGTAGTTTCTCTATAATTAGAGAAGACTTATGCCATTGTCGATACAAATACCTTCCAAAGCAAAGCTTTTCTTTTAAAATAAAATCCAAAAAGAAAGTGAACTCCTATACTGAAAAAAAACAAAGTCAAATATACCCAACTCTGGGTTGGCATTGGTAATCCCCCCAAACACCCCCCCCCCCCCCCTGGACAGATAGGGGCCTCCTTACTTTAGGAGGCAGATGACAAGGGCTGCTGCTCCTCGCTTTGGGGGGCCGTGCTCCTCCTGGCTGAACAGGAAGCAGGTCCTGAGACTCCCTGGCCAATCAGGGTTTAGGACCTGCTTCCAAGAAGAGAATAAGGAAGATTAGTGAATATTAATTTGCTACTGTCACACAACTGGGTGGGCTCAGGGCACAGTGCTCTGTGCCCCGAGCCCATCCTTTTTTTAAGCCAATTAGAGCTTTAGGCTCTAATCATGTGCTTCAAAAAAATAAAACCCCCATTGAAATACATGTGTCCGGCGCCCTGCATGTAGATTAGAGGCTTGACAAATGGATTAGTGGGGCAGTGCTCCTGTGCCCCTAATGAACGGGCGGCCACTGATTACGTTACTAATGGATAGTCTGATGTACTACAGCTATGCTGGGTAAAAAGAAAAAAAAGATATACTGTATATATATTATTATTTTTTTTGTAATGCAAGCAGTGCAAACACCCAATTTTGACTTGGTATAAGCCTCTTAGCCTGATAGATGCATAAGATGCATAAATCTGAGGCTGCATCTGTTCCATGCTGCCCCTACACTGACCGGCAGAACTTCAATCCAGGGGATAATGGTAAGGGGCGCGGCACATATTTAGACCATTTTTTGTATCCATAGCGCCATCCTATGGTGATACATTAGATCAATCCTTTTAGAACTTCAATCCATGTATGGGGCAGGGAGATTGTACAGAAGTTGATATATCGAACGACTTCTGTACAACCATCATGTTTGCTTTTCCCAACTCAATCCACACCGCTGGCTATAGCTGGCAGGGCTGATCAGTGTGTTCCGATGGCGGGGAAGTCTCCCTACTGTCAGAATACAATAGCTCAATGGGAAAAATTCCCCCCTCGAGTGTTTGGATGTGGGAATGGAGTCTTTTTTTTTTCTGTTCAACCCAACTGATCGTAGAAAATGACTCATCTATGGGCTGCCTAAGAATTACTAAACTGCAGCAACGGAAAACTCAGGTCTCTGCCAGAAGGCTGTGCTGTGTGCCGGAACTGTGAAAATCTTAAAACTGGATGTAGAGAAATAAAAAAGTAAAACAGCCCCCACAATTGGCTGCCTTACACACACAACACCAAAAACACGATAAAGCTGAATTCCAGGGAAATAAAAAAAAATAAAAAATTTGTTGGGCCATTTGCTGTGTAAAAATAAACGATCTCTATCGATGCCTGTCCATTGTTTGGCTGCTACTCCGTTCTGGAAAACTGTTATGCCCCATACACACGATCGGAAATTCTGACAAGAAAACCGTGGATTTTTTCTGACGGAATGTTGGCTCAAACTTGTGTTGCGTACACACGGTCACACAAATCTTGTCTGAAATTCCGATCGTCAAGAACGCGTGACGTACGATGAGCCAAGATCAATGAAGTTCAATAGGCAGTTCAGCTCTTGCTTGATTTTTTTTGCGCGTCGGAATTGCATACACACGAGCGGAATTTCCGACAAGAACCTTTTCCGTCGGAAAATTAGAGAACCAGCTCTCAATCTTTTGCTGGCGGAAATTCTGACAGAAAATGTCAGAGCCTACACGCGGTCGGAATATCCGACCAAAAGCTCACATCCAACTTTTTTGGACAGGGCATCACTTTTTTTTTTTAGCTCCCACATCATTGGAAGCATTGAGACTTGTAGTTCCAGCTGTAGCACACTAATCACAGGTCGCTCATTGTACATCTCTATTCAGAAAAGCTTTGTGTCCTTTTCACTTATTGCAAGGCTTCCTGTGATCTGGGGGATTCTCTGATTGTATGAGGTGGAGATCCTGATGTCACTGCCCCAACTCATCCAATCAGGGAACACCTTGCGTTCTTTCAAAAAATGCAAAGTGTTCCTTGGATAGCACCCATGCCAAGTGTGCGAAATTCTCTGTCAATACAGCAGGGCAGCCGCTACAGTGATTTTCAGCTTCCACACAGTTCCCACAGTTAACTTTATGACCACTGATAGGGTAAAGTGGACAACATTGATTTTCTCGTTACAATGGCATCCAGTGGCGGCTGGTGCTCAAAATTTTTGGGGGGGTGCAAACAAACTGAAAAAAAAAATCATCAATTGCAGCCTCACTGTGCCCATCAAACGCAGCTACTGTGCCCATCAATTCCCGCCACTGTGCCCATCATAATGCAGCCACTGCGCCCATCAAAACGCAGCCACTGCGCTTGCCCATCAATTGTCACCAGTTTGCCCCTTCAAATGCCACCAGTTTGCCCCCATCAAATACCGCCAGTTTGCCCCCATCAAATACCGCCAGTTTGCCCCCATCAAATACCGCCAGTTTGCCCTATACATTTTTTCCCCCTCAGTTTAGGCCGATACATATTCTTCTACATATTTTTGGTAAATAAAATCGCAATAAGCATTTATTGATTGGTTTGCGCAAATGTTAAAATGTCTACATGATAGGGGATAGTTTTATAGCATTTTTATAAATATTTTTTTAACTAGTAATAGCGGCGATCTGCGATTTTTATCGTGACTGCGACATTATGGCAGACACATCGGACACATTTTTGGGACCATTGTCATTTTTACAGCGATCAGTGCTAAAAGAATGCACCGATTACTGTGAAAATGACACTGGCAGTGAATGGATTAACCACTAGGTGGCACTGTAGGGGTTAATTGTTCCCTAAAGAGTGATTCTATGTGTAGGAGGGGCGTAGCTTGCTGTGACATGTCACTGATCGTGTTTCCCGATGACAGGAAACACGATCAGTGACAGTGTCACTAGGCAGAACGGGGAAGTGTGTTTACACTAAAATCTCCCCGTTCTCTCTCTCCTCGTGAGACGACCGCGGCGATCAAATCCGCGGCACCCGCGGGCGGGCTCACGGAGAGCGCGGCGGGCGTGCGCATGTGCCTGTAACAACTGCTTCTTAAAAGGGGACATAAATATACGTCCTTTTGCCTGCCCGTGCTATGCTGCAGATGTATATCTGCGTGCGGCGGGCGCCAATCGGTTAAATAAAACTGGAGAGCAAAATCTGGTGCAGCTGTACATGGTAGCCAATCAGCTTCTAACTTGTGTTACATTAAAGCAGATGTCCGCTGGAAAAAAAAAAAATTAAAAGCCAGCAGCTACAAATACTGCAACTGCTGACATTTAATATCGGCACACTTACCTGTCCTGGAGTCCAGCGCCGTCCGCAGCAGAGGACGAGCGATCGCTCGTCACTCTGCTGCCCCCCCCCCGCCGCCATCGTCGGTGAGGGAACCAGGAAGTGAAGCGCTCCGGCTTCACTGCCCGGTTCCCTACGGCGCATGCGCGAGTCACGCTGCGCCGTCTGACTGGCTCCCGCTGTGTTCAGGGAGCAGAGTGTTCCCAGAACACAACGGGGTGGGGGACTTCCGTTCTGCCCGCAGTCTGCCCGCAGACTGTGTGGCCGTAAGTGGGTGCAAATACCTGTCTTTAGACAGGTATCTGCACCCCCCTCCCCCTGAAAGGTGTCAAATGTGACACCGGAGGGGGGGAGGGTTCCGATCAGCGGGAGTTCCACTTTAGGGTGGACCTCTGCTTTAAAGCTGAGGTTCACCCTAAAAACATCTATGTACCATCCCATCCAGCATACTTGCGTCAGCTATAGTATGTTTTTATTTTATTTTTTTGCGCTGTATTTACCGTTTAATCGTGCAGTTTCGTTTCAGACTCCCGCGGGGAGTAGGCGTTCCTATGAAGAGGGGAAGATGATTGACGTCCGGCTATGGCGCGTCACGCATTCCGAAAATAGCCGGAGTAGTACTCGGCCCATTCACGGCGCTATACGGCGCCTGCGCACAGACTAGGAGCTGACTGCGCAGGCGCCGTATATATCCGAGTCCTATTTCGGCTATTTTCGGAACGCGTGACTCGCCATAGCCGGACGTCAATCATGTTCCCCTCTTCATAGGAACGCCTATTTCCCCGCCGGAGTCTGAAACGAAACTGCACGATTAAACGGTAAATACAGCGGAAAAAAAAAACATACTATAGCTGACACAAGTATGCTGGATGGGATGGTACAAAAAAAAAAAAAAAAAAGATTTAGGGTGAACCTCCGCTTTAAGTTTTGACAATAAAACCTGGAAGCCGATTGGTTTCTGTGTAGAGCTGCACCAGATTATGCACTCTCCAGTTTTAGTAAATCAACCCCATTGTTTGTATTTGCTTTAAAAACTTTGATAGTGTATTGTGAGTGGTTTGAGGGTAAGCAAGCGCAACACAATGGCATGAAAAGAGAACAGCGACTATTAAAAACAAAAGCATGAGCATAGGGGTTAATTAAAAATTGTTGGGCCAATAGCAAAGAAGGATAAATTGTGGGGGGGGGGGGGGGTTGTGGAATGAGGGGATAGTGGGATGACAAGAGCAAAACATGCAAGTGGGTGAAAAGAGAAATTAGAACAGACGTACAGTGACCAGGCTGCCACTTTCGTACACAATGCCAGGCTGTGCTTGTCCTAAAATGGCCTTGCAAGACACATTTTAATAGGTTCTGCATGAAAGCAGAGGTCTGGAAACACAACCCCAATCCTCAACGGCTGGCACGCCGCCAACCCTTCCCAGAATACCGCTGTTTAAAGAGACATCTAACTTTTTTTTTTTTTTTTAAGCTAAAGACTTTCACGGGACTGCTAAAAAACATTTTGAGGAACTTGCAGGAAATGTAAAAAAAAAAAAAAGATGTAAGAAAAGTCTGTAGTTTTGAAGAAAGGTTTTTCCTGCTATATGTCAAAATTCGTATTTCGGGTCTCAGAGCTCATTTACGGGAAAACGCCTAACAAAAATAGCGAAAGTCAGATGGATATTGTTCTATGACTAAATTATAAAAATTTAGAGGAGCTTCAAATAAAAAAAAAAAAAAAAATAGAAAAAAAAAATAATAATAAAAAAAGATATCTGTTCTAATGAAAAAAATAAAAATGATTTAAAATAAGTTCTAAAGCGATCTAAAAACTATGGGCCAGATTCAGGTACATTGCCGTATCTTTGTTCCGGCGTAGCGCATCTCATATGCGCTACGCCGACGTAACATTGAGAGGCAAGAGCAGTATTCACAAAGCACTTGCTCCCAAAGTTACGTCGGCGTAGCGTAAATGGGCCGGGGTAAGCCCGCCTAATTCAAAGTAGCTAAGGCAGTGGGCGTGTAGTATTATAATGAAGCGTGACCCCATGTAAATGCATGGCCGAACGAACAGCGCATGCTCAGAATCACGTCGCAAATACTCCCTACGATACGACGGCTCAATGCGTACGACGTGAACCTAACTTACACCCAGCCCCATTCACGTACTACTTACGTAAACTACGTAAAATCCGACGGCACTTCCGACGTCCATACCCTAAACGACTTAGACCAGCTTTTTGGTGGTTTAACTTTACGCCGGAAAAACGCCTTACGTAAACGACGTAAATTACAGCGACGGGCGCAAGTACGTTCGTGAATCGGCGTATCTAGCTCATTTACATATTCAACGCGTAAATCAACGGAAGCGCCCCTTGCGGCCAGCGTAAATATGCACCCAAGATACGACGGCGTAGGAGACTTACGTTGGTCGTATCTTGGCAAAATTCAGGCGTATCTCATTTTAAGAATGAGCGCATAGATATGACGGCGCACATTCGGACTTACGACAGCGTATCTACTGATACGTCGGTGTAAGTCTCTGTGAATCCGGGCCAATATTTTTTCTTTGCTTTGGGATAGGGTGGGGAAAGGTTAAAGCTCATGCAAAATATGTATTGCTGTTCGTGTCCCCAATAGGGAGATTTACCCATTTCTGGTCCTGTGACCATTGTCCCTAGGGCTGAATGTGACGGAAAACCCAAGTGATCACCAGAAAAGAAGGAGAAATCTTCAAGTGGGGACAGTTGTTTCAGCGGTCAAAGTAGAATTTTGTTAAAAAATTATTTTAGAAACGTTCATTAGGGAGTTCAAATAGATGCTGGTTTTGACCACAGGGATGAGAAAATTCGAAAAAACTGGGACGAAAATTTTTCAAACAAATTTCTAAGTGTATGTGGTTTTCTTTTGGGAAAAAGTCTATTCACGCCAAAATGAAATACTAAAAGCAAACAATTTTTTTTTTTTTTTTTAGGTACTTTCAACAGCATTCGTCAAGTCGTCAATGTACCGAGAATTTTCCTACAAATGTTTGGACAAACGTTCATTTGAAAAACCACTAATGTATGGCCAGCTTACACGAGATGTTTTGTCTCTTCTGGACACACCTATAAAGAAACAATAGTGCAGCGCTTAAATAAAAAACAAAAAAAGTGACACAATTATATAAAAAGTGACATAAAACAATAGAACTCAATAAATGTATGCAAAATTAAAGCGGGAGTTCACCCATTTGTAAAAAAAAAAAAATTCTCCCCTTAGCTTCCTGCTCGTTCGGTCTAGGGGAATCGGCTATTTGTATTAAAATATGAGCAGTACTTACCCGTTTTCGAGCTGCATCTTCTTCCGTCGCTTCCGGGTATGGGTCTTCGGGAGCGGGCGTTCCTTCTTGATTGACAGTCTTCCGAAAGGCTTCCGACGGTCGCATCCATCGCGTCACTCGTAGCCGAAAGAAGCCGAACGTCGGTGCGGCTCTATACTGCGCCTGCGCACCGACGTTCGGCTTTTTTCGGAAAATCGTGACGCGATGGATGCGACCGTCGGAAGCCTCTCGGAAGACTGTCAATCAAGAAGGAACGCCCATTCCCGAAGCCCATACCCGGAAGCGACGGAGAGGATGCATCTCGTAAACGGGTAAGTACTGCACATATTTTAAAATAAATAGCCGATTCCCCTAGACAAAACGAGCAGGAATCTAAGGGGGATAAGTGCCCTCTAAGGGTGAACCCCCGCTTTAAGGCCCCATGCACACGAGACGCTGTTAAACGCGTGTTCAGGGGCAGTTGGACACTTTTGTTTAACTGCCCCTGAATGCATTCAATGTTATTGTGACCATGTACACAATCTCGTTTTTTGGCGGTTTTAGGCAGTTGCGTTTAACCTTGTTTTTCCAGAAGCAAAAAAAAAATGGGTTCAGACGCAAAAGTTTTCCACGTTTTAGACGCAAAATGCAGCTAAAAACGTGCCTAAACGCGGTACCGGCGTTTTGCTGCGTTTTTATTTATAAGCGTTTTTAAAGGTGACCTATTTTTTTACATTAGAAATCTAAAAAATGATGGCAAATCATGAAAAACCATAAAAAAATTAATAAAAAATATTTATAAAAAAAACTGCAATTGCTTCCATTACATTGTGGACAATGCACAACTTGTGGCAGGTGACGTGGCAAGTGGACAATCCACAACTTGTGGCAGGTGACGTGGCCAGTGGACAATCCACAACTTGTGGCAGGTGACGTGGCCAGGTGATGTGTCAGGTGACGTGGCAAGTGGACAATCCACAGCTTGTGGCAGGTGATGTGGCAAGTAATACGCTAAATACAAGTACACTGCTGCTCTCTCAGCTGCTGCTACTCACTCTGGTCTCACAAAATAGCTGAAATGGTTAAATAATACTGTTTTTTAGGGAGGGTCTTATGATGTTTCTTAACTAAACGCTTATAGACACAAACGCGGTAAAACGCCACTAAACGCGGCTGCAATCGCGGCAAAACAGGTGTTTCTAAACGCCGGTTTCAGCCTATAAAAACATGCGTTCAGCAGAGTTTGCACCGGCGTCTTGTGTGCATGGGGCCTAACATGCAAACCCACCAAACAGCGCGCTATAGTGCTCTAGAGAAAGTAAAACAAAAGGGTCAAAATACAAAAAAGAAAAAAAAAAAGAAAAAAATATCATAAAAAGTATTAATGGGAAAACAAATGTCTAGATCAGTGGTCTCCAAATTGCAACTCTTTGCTTGCCTTTACCCCTTCATTTCCTGTCCCATAGCCAAAACAGGAAGTGAGAAAAAATCCCTCCAAAGTGGGGGAATCCCTGGGTGCCACCATTGGGAGATATCCCCACTATTAGTGTTCTGCTGTCAACCCAAAATGTGGTATTTTCTTTTATTTTCGAAGATCGTGATAAACAGGACAAAAGAGAGGGCGAATCTTTCTAACAGGGGCACAGACAGCAATACAAATGGACAGGTGTTCTTATCTCTTTCCACCATATCCAAATAAAATAAAA
The DNA here is from genome assembly GCF_905171775.1 of Rana temporaria. Taxonomy (NCBI): domain Eukaryota; kingdom Metazoa; phylum Chordata; class Amphibia; order Anura; family Ranidae; genus Rana; species Rana temporaria. Next base: position 43,968,900 of record NC_053500.1, read on the forward strand.
ATAAAAAAACACACACACACACACACACACACACACACACCACGTTTTCCCTTAAGTTACACCACCGGAACTGGAGCACTAGAAATATTTCACAGGAAATGTTCCTTTGACAACTGTTGAAGAGGGGATTGTCTTCACTTCCTGCTGAATCTACAAGACAGGAGATGGGAAATTTGCCCAATGGGTCACAGACAGGAAAAGGCGGGGCTTTATACCATCTCCTACTCAAAATGTTAAAAAAAAAAAATGTATATAAATGTGTATATATATATATATATATATTATATAATATATATATATATTATATAATATATATATATATATATATATATATATATATATATATATATATATATATATTTTTTTTTTTCCCATAAATTAAAATTGAAGGCAGTGGTCTCCAAACTGCAGGCCCTTTGCTAGCCTTTATTTAGCATTTGGAGCACTGTTCCTCCTACTGATTTGAGGCACTATTCCTCTTATTGACACCAAGGATGGGGGACACTCTTCCTCTCATTGACACCAAAGATGAGGTACACTATTGCTCCCATTGACAGAAAGGACGGGGGACACTATTCCCCCCGTTGACACCAAGGACGGGGGACACTATTCCCCCCGTTGACACCAAGGATGGGACACCATTCCCCCCCATTGACACCAAGGATGGGGCACTATTCCCCCCATTGACACCAAGGATAGGGCACTATTCCCCCCATTGACACCAAGGATGGGGCACTATTCCCCCCCGTTGACACCAAGGATGGGGCACACTATTCCCCCTGTTGACACCAAGGATGGGGGACACTATTCCCCCTGTTGACACCAAGGATGGGGCACTATTCCCCCGTTGACACCAAGGATGGGGCACTATTCCCCCCCGTTGACACCAAGGATGGGGGGCACTATTCCTCCTATTGAAACCAATGATAGGCCACAATTCCTCCCACTGACACAAAGGACGGTGCACTATTCCACCGTCTACTGACCACAGGCACTATGCAACTGAAATAAAACCTGAGGCATTGTTATACTCTCACTGATGCCTGAGAAATGTTCTACCCCTACTAGCCACAATGCTCTCTCCCCCCATAGATCTGAAGGACAGTAAACTTTTTTTTTAAAGTTTGGACACCCCTGGTTTAAGGGTTCATTCACACAGGCACAGATGCCCATTCAGTGTGCAGAAGGGCCGTGTTTATACGCCTGGGGGGCACATATGTTCCGTACAGCTGCGGCTAGAAGCCTGTTAAAAATCAATAACAGACTGACAAATGCAGCAGCTGTATGGAACTTCCCACACATCCGAGCCCTGCATCTGTCCCTGTATGAAAGTAAATGCTGGAACGTACGAAGAGATCCATACAGCCGCTGCGTCAGTTTTTTTTTTCCCTTATGCTGTCAGTCAAATCCAATGAAGCGGGTGCCGGGGGGAGGGCAGAGTCCGGCATTCTGAGTCTATGGACACAAATGCTGGCCTTGTGAGCACCCCACAAGGTAACCCCCAGGGAGAGCGCTTCTCCTAGGGGGTTTCCCAACGCGAAAAGGAGCCGCAAGCGCCGCCGGGGGACTCAGAAGACTATGATCAGGGCAACACTGTGCAAAACGGACTGCACAGTGGAGGCAAGTATGATATGTTTTTTTTTTTTTTTTTAAATAGCAAACAATTTACAAACCTTTAATCTCCATATGCGATGCTTTAAAAATTTCCAGTTTGGCAGTTTAGAGTTACAGAGGAGATCTAGTGCTGAAATTCTTGCACTCGCTCTGACGTTTGCAGCGATACCTCACATGTGTGGCTTGAACATCATTTACATATGCGGGCATGACCTACATATGCGTTCAGCACTGCGTGCGAGCACGGGGGCGTTTTCAATGCATTTTTTATAAAAAAAAATATTTTACACAGAAATTCCCTGTGAAACATTTTTTTTTGATCACTTTTATTCCTACCATAATAATAACCCTTGTGATAGAAGCAGTGACAGGTCCTCTTAACGGAGAGATCTGGAGGTCAATAGCCTACATCTCTCCTCTACAATGTAAAGTATTAGATAGAAAAAAATAGTCCTAAAAAAAAAAAAAAGGCCTTGTTTACTATTGGGCCGGAATTGAAAGGGACGTCATGACGTCGCTCCTGTCCTCCTAGAGAAGGGGCCTCAAACTGGTGGCCCTCCAGTTGTTGTGAAACTACAAGTCCCATCATGCCTCCGCTTGTGGGAGTCATGCTTGTGTAGCTCCCTGCAGTAGTTTTGTCTCAGAATGATTATTCTAAATCATTGGCTCTGTTCAGTTCAGCAGGGTTGCACAGCTTTTCCCCTGACGGTGGGTGTTGCTGTCACCGCAGGTCACGGTTGGAAAGGCAACAGGCTGGATGTATTGGGTATCTCTCTCTCAGAAGAGGCTCAGGGGGCGAGGTCAATCCTTTGTGCATTCTGGGGAGGGGTACTTAAGGGACAGACACCGTTTAGCGGGGTTCGTCTTCCGATCCCCACCTGAGGGCCCTCCTGGCCTCAGCGATGTTCAGCTGTTTTGTAGCCTCGGGTTCGGCATTTTTTTTTGTTTTGGGCCAATTTGTTGTTGGGCAGATTACAAAACACAAACTGCCGCAAAAACACTTTGTCGAGCTTCGCATCAGCTGCTAGGCCGGTGAGAGTAGGCCTCTCTCGTGGTTGCTGAAATCCAGTGTGGAGCCGAGTTAATCCTCTGGACCTAAGTGGCACCCGTAATATAGCACTGATCGCTGTAAAAATAACAATGGTCTAAAAAATGGGTCAAAAGTGTCCAATGTGTCCGCCATAATGTCGCAGTCACGATAAAAATCGCTGAACGCCGCCATTACTAGTAAAAAAAAAAAATTATTAGGAAAAATGCCATAAAACTACCACCTATTTTGTAGACGCTATGGCCCGGATTCAGAAAGAATTTACGTTGGCGTATCTACGATACCCCGCGTAAATTCTAGCATGCGCCGGAGGATCTTCTTTCCGTATTCAGAAAGCAAGATACGCAGAAATTTGGCTAAGATACGACTGACGTAAGTATCTTACGCCGTCGTATCTTAGTTGCATATTTACCCTGGCCGTTAGGTGGCGCTTCCGGAGATTTACGCGTAGAATATGCAAATTAGGTAGATACGCCGATTCAGAAACGTACGTCCGGCGCATTTTTTACGTCGTTTACGTAAGGCTTTTTCCGGCGTAAAGTTACCCCTGCTATATGAGGCGTATCCTATGTTAAGTATGGACGTCGGGCCAGCGTCAAATTTTCCTTCGATTACGTCAATTGCGTAAGTCATTGGCGAATAGGGCTGTACGTAAGTTACGTTCACGTCGAAAGCATTGACCATTTGCGGCGTAATTTGGAGCATGCGCACTGGGATACGTTCACGGACGGCGCATGCGCCGTTAGTCAAAAACGTAATTTACGTGGGGTCAGCCATCATTACCATACAACACGCCCACTGCATGGATAATTTGAATTCCGCGGGCTTAGGCCGGACCACATACGCTACGCCGCCTTAACTTAGGGCGCAGGTTCTTTCTGAATACAGAACCTGCCTCACTAAGTTACGGCGGCGTAGCGTATCTGAGATACGCTACGCCCGCACAAATTTACGCCGGGCTTTTTGAATCCGGCCCTATAACTTTTGCACAAACCAATAAACGCTTATTGTGATTTTTTTTACAAAAAATATGTAGACGTATAGGCCTAAACTTCTTTTTATATTTTTTGGGGATATTTATAATAGCAAAAAGTAAAAAATTTAGCTTTTTTTCCCCAAAATTGACGCTCTATTTTTGTTTATAGCGCCAAAAAAAAAAAAAAAATGCAGAGGTGATCAAATACCACCAAAAGAAAACTATTTGTGGGGGGGAAAAAAAGACGTCAATTTTGTTTGGGAGCCACGTCGCAGGACCGCGCAATTGTCAGTTAAAGCGACGCAGTGCCGAATTGCAAAAACTGGCCCGGTCTTTGACCAGCAAAATGGTCCGGAGCTGAAGTGGTTAAAGTGAATAAATAGCCGAAACTTTTTTTTTTTTCATTGTAGGTAAAGATTTTCCTTTACTTGCTGTCCTGAAGACCCAACAGGGAAGAAAAAATAAATAAAAAATCACCCTTGTTGCTCCGGGGACCTGGCCTGGACTACGTAGTGGCAAAACCCTACATCAGTGGGACACTCATGCTCTGTTTCTATGCATGTACCAGCTCTTAAAGCGGAGTTCCACCTAAAAATGGAACTTCCGCTTAACCCACTCCTCGCCCCCTTGCATGCCACATGTAATTTTTTTTGGGGGGGGGGGGGGGGCTTCAGGAGAATGGACTTCCTGTCCCACTTCCTCCTTCCGCCGAGGGGCTGGTAAGGCGATTAGCTTAATCGCCTTATTGCAGCCCCTCCCTGTAGGCAAGCGCCTGTCCAATCAGACGGCGCCGCGCCGCTCGCGCATGCGCAGTGGGTGCCCGGCCGTGAAGCCGAAAGCTGTCACTGCCGGGTGCCCACACTAGGAATGAAGACGCCGGCCGGCGAGGGGGGGCGAGGAGCGGAGCCCCGGCCAGCGCATCGCTGGAGCCGTGGAGCAGGTAAGTGTCTGTTTATTAAATGCCAGCAGCTACACTTTTTGTAGCTGCTGACTTTTAATAAACTTAAAAAAAGGCTGGAACTCCCCTTTAAGGGTATCGCAGCCTTTTCGGATTATATGGTTACTTTTTCTTGGTAGCATTGTTTTTAGTCTTAACGAGGTTGTTGCCCCAGGATTGTTGCATTATCTGTTGCATATGTATGGTACATGCATCTAATTTTCAATAAAAATGTATTGAAAGAAAAAAAAAAAAATACATCAAGTCCCCATCTTACAAAGTTGTCACCTGAACATTTGTCCCACCTGGATGACCAACCTCACCCCTCTGGTGACAACTCATAAAATGTTGGATTTCGGTCTCGGTGATTATGGTCACTAAAAACAAAGGGGAGCATCTCCCCATTGGGGACAAAAACAGCAATAAAGACCCAACAGAGGATCCAACCCTTCCCCCCCACTCTATCCAAAACTCGAAAAAATAAAAAAGTTCTGCCTTTACTGACACTTTTAATATCAAAATGTGATCTTCTGGCATTTTTATTGCGCATTTCCAATACCTTAGGCACCTTTCCCAGAAAAGATGCATTCTTGGGCGTGGGAGAGGCTACTGCTGGAAAGATCTGCATCATGTGCGATGGCGAATTTTTGTCTGCAGCGCAGTAAACTGGCACCGAGCTGCCAACCGGTTTCATTTTGGCAAACTACAGGAAACGTAAGGATCTCGTCACCCCGGAGCAGAACAGGTATTTTATTTAGCAATCAACAATCTATGCTCATTACTGAACATTGTTTGGAGTGCCCAAGTAGAGTGCTGGTAAAAGGTATAGGCCCACGTGGGGACGCAAGAGTTAAAACCTTCAGCCTCGTAACCTGCTCACGCCTCCATAAAAAATTTAGGAGATTCCCCACAGACACAGAACAAACTTACAGATACACACAGCAACTCACACAATAGGGCAGGGACCTTTTCTTCTGCTGCTGTCTGATATGGCGGGGGCCCTCCCCACCCACGGGCGTAACCCTTTCGCTGCCTGGCCAAAAGGTCCAGGATGGAGCGCTGGCGTGGCTTTTGCCAAGTCTCATCTAAAATTAAATCTAGCTTTAGGAGATGTGGGAACTGCGGCCAAACACACATACTAAAGGATGGAGGGAGAACAGGAGGCGGCACAAGAGCAGGCAGAGATGGTGGGGAGAGCAGTGAGCAATGGAACCTGGAGGATCATATATTAGGAAGGCAGACAGATGCTGAGGGATGTTTCAGTCTCTGGATTCCTGGCTCCTAACAAGCCTGTCTTGCTACAAATGAAAGACTTTTGTATTTATTGCTCTGCAAGCTCTACTTGTTTCAATGAATCCACATGTGTAATTACATTACAAAATGAATACTTGTGTAGCAAATATTTATGATGGTAGCTGGGAAGCAGAAAAAGGTGATGGACAAAGACTGGAGAAAGTCCATGTTGGGAAAAGAAAAAAAAGTTAGTGGTCCACCTTGTTGTCCTCCTTATGTGTAAGTACACGCGACCGGTTTTCCGACGGAAAACTATGAGGAGAGCTTTTGGTCAGGAATCCCGGCTGTGTGTATGCTCCATCGCAGTTTCTCTGACAGGAAAACTGCTGGAATCGGCCGGCAAAAAAGAGAGAACCAGCTCTTTTTTCCCCGTCGGGATTCCCGGTGGAAAAACTGACGTTTTTGGCAGTTTTCCTGTGGGGGAAAAAAGTCAGATGGAGCATACATACGGTCGGGATTCCCGAGAAAAGCTCTAATCTGAGTCTTCCAGACGGGAAAAAACAAACGCGTGTACGGGGGGGGGGGGGAAAGTAGAACAGGTTCTCGGTTTTCCCCTCAGGATTTCCGACGGACCTTTTGCCGTCAGGAATCCTGGCCGTGTGTATGCTCCATCGCAGTTTTTCCGATGGGAAAACTGCCGGAATCGGCCAGCAAAAAAAAAAAAAAGGAGAACCAGCTCTCTTTTCTCCCTGTCTAGATTCCTTTCAGAAAATGGCAGTTTTTGGCAGTTTTCCTGTGGGGAAAAGTCCGATGGAGCATACACACGGTTGGGATTCCCGAGGAAAAGATCTCATCTGAGTTTTCCCGACGGGAAAACCGAACGTGTGTACAGTGGAAAAAGTAGAGAACAGAATCGGTTTTCCCCTCAGGATTTCCGATGGACCTTTTGCCGTCGGGAATCCCGGTCGTGTGTACAGGGCATCAGTCTCCTCACTATACTGCCATCTAGCCAGTTAACCTTCTAGAAACACACAGTGCAGCTTAAAGCAGAGCCCATTTCATAAACAGAAAGAAGGCACTCTAGGTGCAGAAATAAAAAAATGTTTAATATCCCAAAGGGATTAAAAAACACTTACAAGATAAATGATGAAGGTCACAGATTCCCAGGGGTGTCACTATACAGCAACAGAAAGTCCCAGAGGGACCAGCGGGTGGAAGCCGCAGCTCTGAAGGCACTGGTGGATTAGTCTCACTGTCAGGATCAGCTAGGAACGCAAATCCTGCAAGTGACATCAGCAGGAGGGGACCAGCAACCACCATAAACCGCAGACTATAGGTCCTCAAAATGGGACACGTTTCGGAGGATTGATTCCTTCTTCAAGCCAATGACCAATTCCCACTGCCACTCCGAACAACCTCCCCACAGTCATTTGGGACACATCCCAGAAGACTGCAGGACTGTTCACAAGCTCACATGCATGTGCAGTGGGTACCCGGCTGTGAAGCACTGGGGCACCCAGCTGTGACACCCACAAGCTGTCAAAGCCAGGTGCCCACAGTGGAGATGCTGGTACCGGGGACAGAAGATAGAGGGAAGGGTCAGCTCAGGTGAGCACATCGCTGGATCCTAGGACAGGTGAGCATCTGTTTATTAAAAGTCAGTAGCAACAATTTTTTTTAGCTGCGGACTTCTAATAAACACACAAAAATGACTGGAGCTCCTCTTTAAAAAGAGAAGTATGTGAAACATTTTTTTTTTGGAAGAATCATACTTACCTAGGCATCAGTGTGATGCTGCATCTGTCCCCTGCCGGCTCTAAGATAGAGTACCGAGTGATCAAACACTGGCGATCGCTCAGTGATCAGAGCTCTCACCAGAGAGTCACCTACTCTCTGCTCTGCCCTGTCTGCACTCACTGGAGTGCTGGGCACTGGAGGGGGCAGGGGTTCTCAGAGAGGGTGAGCCGGGTTCCAGTCTAGGCATGTGTGTGGATCACAACCATATGGTCAAGATCTTCTCCAAGCCTGGACTGGCTCTGTGACAGCAGCAGACAGCGGGTCACAGGAGTGCAGAATGAACCGCAGATAGATAGATAGATAGATAGATAGATAGATAGATAGATCCAAATGTCCTTTGTTTGACTAGAAGGCCCCTTGTACATCGTTAGCGATGGGTCTCACATCTTGTTGCCTCGGCAACAGAGGGAGCAATTCCACAGAAAAATTAGGCAACCTCTTAGCGATCCTGCTGCTGGCAAATTCGACAAATCGCCAGCAGCAGGATGTCTAACGGCAGAGTAACCTCTATAACAGATTGCTCCATCCACACTAAAAACAGCGCAGAAGGTTGAATATGCCCCGACAGCTGGCTCTAGCAGCTGTCAGAATACCCGGACAACGTTTGCATGCAGGTGCTGTTTGGCCGACAGTTTTGAACCCAGCTCCTTAAAGGGGTTGTAAAGGTAAATGTTTTTTCACCTTAAAGTGGTTGTAAACCTTAAATTTGCACTTTTACCTACAGGTAAGCCTATAACAAGGCTTACCTGTAGGTAAAAAGAATATCTCCTAAACCTGTACGGTTTAGGAGATATTCCCCTCGCAATGCGGGCGGCGCATGCGCAGGAGGGATCCACGGCGGAAGATCCGGCAGCCGCCGGACCTTGCCGATTTTAAATCTCCCGCGCGCATGCGCGGGAGTGACGTCATCGCCGCTCCAGCCAATCACAGCGCTGGAGCGGCGCCGCTCCAGCCAATCACAGCGCTGGAGCGGCGATACCCGGAAGACACGCCGGAGCAAGATGACATCTCGCTCGGCGTGAACCAGGTAAGTGTCGTTCACCTCGTTTTGAGGTAAGTATTTCATAATCAGCTATTATGCGGTGCATACTAGCTGATTATGCATTTTGCCTTACAGGTAAAAAAAAAAAAAAAAATTATATATGCGGTTTACAACCGCTTTAATGCATCCTATGCATTAAGGTGAAAAAACATCCGACGGTACCGCCCCCCCCCCCCTCCGCCGAACCCCCGTTTTACTTACCTGACCCCTCGAAAGTCCCGCGCGCGTCCACGTGATCCTCTTCGGTTCCCAGCCTGGCCGTTGATTGGCTAGGCTGAACGGATTGATAGCAGCGCAGCCATTGGCTGGCGCTGCTGTCAATGACACGGCGCACCGGGGGGCAGGGCTGAGTGATACAATCGGCGGCTATGCCCGCCGCTGTATCACGGGAGCGCGCTCGCAAAAGTTTTCCACCATGCTCGCTCGCATGAAGGTGGAAAGCTTTTGCGAGGAGGAGCTGAGACAGCCGCCGAGGGACCCCAGAAGACAGGGTTCGGGGACACTCTGTGCAAAACGAGCTACACAGTGGAGGTAAGTATAAGGCCCCGTACACACGTCCGAGGAACTCGACGTGCCAAACACATCGAGTTCCTCATCGAGTTCTGTGTTGAAGCCGCCGAGGATCTCGGCGAGCCAACTTTCCTCATTGAACAACGAGGAAATAGAGAACATGTTCTCTATTTGGCCCGACGAGTTGCTCGTCGGCTTCCTCGGTGAAAAGTGTACACACGACCGAGTTTCTCGGCAGAATCCAGCTCCGATCGAGTTTCTGGCTGAATTCTGCCGAGAAACTCGGTCGTGTGTACGGGGCCTCACATATTTAGTGTTCCTTTAAACAAAAAAGTCAACTGTCCCATCAACTTGTCGAGTAGGGTGGTTCCGACAGGGGCAACCGTGGCTCGAGATTTGGCCCATGTACCACAGCTCCAAGTTCACTATTTCCATCCACTCCAGTCAATCCCTTACCAACACCACTTTCTGTGGCTCCAACTCTAGTGGAACCAATCTCCTGCTAAAGCGCTTGTTATTTTAGGCCCCCTTATAGCCCAACTCCAGCCAAAACTTTATTTCTAAGCAAAGTAGGTTAGACACCACGTCTGGTTTTAATCGCTGCATTGGGCCCCGCTGGAGAGCGATAAAGTAGGGAAAAGGTTAGCCTCCTTATCAGATGTTTCTTTGCAGTGTCCCCACTGGGGAGATTTACCGTCTAGATTTGTCCTAAGGACTATTATTACTGGGACTGAGAAAACACACAATTTTGGAGTTGTCTGAACAATAATATAGAGAAAGTTCTTCAAAGGGAATACATGTGGTGACAACAAAGGATTCCCCTCATTGTGGAAAATGCTCTTGCTTTCTATGGGACAGAAAGTGAAGGGAAACATCCCCAGTTGAGCAATAATTATTGCCTTCTCTATCAAAAATAATAATAAAAAAAAAAAGGGTTTTGGCTTTATTTTTTATATAAATATACACACACACACACACACACACACACACACACACACACACATACACCGTATATACTCAAGTATAAGCCGAGTTTTTCAGCACATTTGTGCTGAAAATGCCCCCCTCAGGTTATACTCGAGTCATCTTTTTGCGCCTGATCTCCTGGACTTTAGGGGACCCGGTACCGGCCGGCCGTAGGTCCCCTTGGCCCCCAAACCCCTTGGCACACATGTAGCCCCACTCTTCCTCTATAAGTGTGCAAAGTTTGTTGTCTGGGGGACCTATGGCTGGGGAGCACCGATTTTTCAAAGCCGGGCACCATTTCCATAGACTCCCATGTTAACCACTTCAGCCCCGGACCATATTGCTGGTCAATGACCGGGCCACTTTTTGCGATTCGGCACTGCGTCGCTTTAACTGACAATTGCGCGGTCCTGCGACGTGGCTCCCAAACAAAATTGGCGTCCTTTTTTCCCCACAAATAGAGCTTTCTTTTGGTGGTATTTGATCACCTCTGCGTTTTTTATTTTTTGCGCTATAAACAAAAATAGAGCGACAATTTAGAAAAAAAAAAATTTGCTGTATAATATACAAAAATATATACAAAAACATTTTTTTTCCTCAGTTTAGGCCGATATGTATTGTTCTACATATTTTCTGTAAAAAAAAAAAAAAATCCCAATAAGTGTTTATTGATTGGTTTGCGCAAAAGTTATAGCGTCTACAAAATAGGGCATAGTTTTATGGCATTTTTATTAATATTTTTTTTTTTTACTAGTAATGGCGGCGATCAGCGATTTTTATCAGTACTGCGACCTTATGGCGGGCACTTCGGACAATTTTGACACATTTTTGGGACCATTGGCAGTTTTATAGCGATAAGTGCTATAAAAATGCATTGATTACTACACAAATGCCACTGGCAGGGAAGGGGTTAGCACTAGGGGGCGAGCAAGGGGTTAATTATGTTCCCTACGTGTGTTCTAACTGAAGGGGGGGTGGGACTGACTAGGGGAAATGACAGATCGCTGTTCATACATTGTATGAACAGACGATCAGGCATTTCTCCCCTGACAGGACCGGGAGCTGTGTGTTTACACGAGCGGGGGGCGCGCGATTGGCTGAATCGCGAGATGACGTATAGCTACGTGATCTCGCGCAGCCGAGCCGACCTGCCGCCGTATAACTGTTATACGGCGGCTGGTCGGCAAGCAGTTAAACGGTCATTTCTCCGGTGACTTTGGGGACCCGGCACCAGCCAGTCGTAGGTCCCCCGGACCCAGAACATTTCCCCTTTACAAGTGTGCAAAGTTCGTTGTCTGGGGGACCAACGGCTGGGGAGCAACGATTTTTCAAACTGGGCACCCCTTCCATAGACTCCAATGTTAAACGTCAGTCCAGGGGTGGACTGACAACTCATGGGGCCCCCGGGCAATAGAAGATTATGGGGCCCCTGGGCTCTTACAGATGGCCACTACGCCAGGAGGCATTGCAGAGGCGGGGCAGCTAAAATCTCTGGATTTTCACATCAAAAGCATGTCGGTTTCGGACATATCGGGGACAGATGTAAAAAAAAAAAAAAAATAAAAAAAAAAAACACAGATTTTTACATACTGTCCCTGGTTTAATTGAGTCTAGCAACCTTGATGGGGCCCCCTAGTGGCATGGGGCCCTCGGGCAGTGCCCGAGAGTGCCAATGGCCAGTCCGCCCCTGCGTCAGTCTAGTCATAGACAGAGTGAGGCATAAGCATAGTGAGGCACATACACACATTTGTATATTATATATATATATATATATATATATATATATATATATATATATATATATATATATATATATATATATATATATATATATATATATTACACACACATATACACATACACACACACACACTTTAAGAAAAAGTATTCCCATAAGATTATATGCCAAGTTAAATGTATTTTAGACATGTTGTTCACCTGTAAAGCCTCTCTTGTGTAGACATCTAAAAGCTCTCAGACTGCTGCTGGGCACTGCCATCTTGGATGTGGCGTCAGTAGGCCCAACAGACTCAGCGCTGTCTCTACACTATTTCCCTTCGCTTCTCCCAACAGCTACACAAATGGTTACATAGTAAGGTGAAGAAAGGAAAAATGCTGCAAGTAGACATTGAAAATACTTGATGACAGGGCTGGTGACAGTTCCTGCTAGGCCCCTCTGTTGGGCCCCTGTAAGAAACTGCAAGTTGCATAGGCAGTTTGTCTGTCCCTGGAAACCTTTTAGTGATTTGTAGAATTTGATTTATAGTCATATCAGCACAGCAACCAAAAGTCCTGATTGCCCCACTATTCGGGTCCCGAAATATGCAAATATGGTTAAAGCTAGAAAGACACAAATTAACCACCCCTTCCCCAAGAGATCATTGGGCATATCTGTTGCTACTTCTTTCTGCTTACTAGAATAAAAATGATAACACCTTTCAGTGCAATGTCTGAGAAACACAAACTCATCTAGGGATAGATATGTGAATGCTTTAAGTGGGGTACCCTCTGAAATAAAACCAGACGAACGATCCTCTGATTTTCCTCGTTTCATAGCAAGTCGGAACCAAGGAAGGAAATGATGTACAAAAATTCTCGCACGACAAAGGCTTTTCTGATTTTTCTCGTACGAAAAACGGTACACAATAACCCCTTGCCGACTGCTGCACGACGATATACGTTGGCAGAATGGCACGGCTTGGCATATGGACATTATATATATATATATATATATATATAGTATATAAAATGTCCTCTTTAAGACGCGGCCGCTGCGAGCTCCGTGAGTGTGACCGCGGGTCCCGCAGACTCAATGTCTGCCGGGAGTCCCACGATCATCTCACGGTGAGGAAGAACGGGAAAATGCGGATGTAAACAAGGCATTTCTCCGTTCTACCTAGCGACAGGACACTGATCACAGCTCCCTGTGATCAGGAGCGGTGATCAGTGTAATGGCACACATAGCCCAGCCCCCACACAGTTAGAACACATCCCTAGGACACACTTAAAGGAGTTGTAAAGGAAAAAAAATTTGCCTAAAATTAATGTCTGCAAGGTAGACAGACAGAATAGTGTAATGATTCTGTTAAAAAACGAGTAAATACCTATTAAATTCCTTCATCTATATCACCTCCGGCGTTCTAGTTTCTGTTCTCTCATTCACTTCCTGGTTTGCGGCGCTCGTTCATGTAAGAACTACATTTCCCAGTATGAATTGCGGCACGCCCAGTAATTCACACCTCCTTGAAGTCTCTAACACGTAGAAAGCGTCCTGCCGCACAGATGTAGTTCCCAGGAGGGGGTGAGCACGTCACTGACCACCGCAGTAAAGCCTCCCATCACGGTGGTCAGTAAAATCAGACAAGCAGGAAGTGAACAGAACAGAGAAGAAATAGAGCAACTTTTGAGCAAAAACGAACAATGAGGAAGTGAAAAGAGGAATGTCTGCAGGTAAAGGATTCTTATTATGAAAAAAAAAAATGGTTTCCTTTACAACCCCTTTAACCCCTTCAGCACCCCCTACTGGTTAACCCCTTCACTGCCAGTCACATTTACACAGTAATCAGTGCATTTTTATAGCACTGATCGCCGTATAAAATGTGAATGGTCCCAAAATAGCGACAAAAGTGTCCGATGTGTCCGCCATAATGTTGCAGTCACGATAAAAAAAAAAATTGCTGATCGCCGCCATTACTAGTAAAAAAATATTGATAAAAATGACATAAAACTATCCCCTATTTTGTAGATGCTACAACTTTTGCACAAACCAATTAAATGCTTATTGCGATTTTTTTTTACCAAAAATATGTAGAAGAATTTTTTTTTTTTTTTTTAATTGACACTTTTTTGTTGTTTATAGCGCAAAAAATTAAAACCACAGAGGTGATCAAATACCACCAAAAGAACGCTCTACTTGTGGGGGGGGCCGTCAATTTTGTTTGGGAGTTACGTCGCACGACCGCGCAATCGTCAGTTAAAATGAAGCAGTGCCGAATCGCAAAAAGTGCTCTGGTCTTTGGGCAGCCAAATAGTCCAAAGCTTAAAGTGGTTAAAACGAAAATCTTGGTTCTGGACTTGTACGAGAATGTTTTTGGGCATTTGTCCCTTCGGGAATTTTTGTTCAGAAGGTTGGAATTGGCTGTCGAAAGTTGAGTACACACTATCAGAAAATCGTACGATCGTTCCTCGGACAAAAATGTTCACCCGCTTTTCTTATGCCGTGTACACACAACCGTTTTTCATGCCATGGAAAAAAACAAACACTGTTTTTCTCGACGCGATTCTTGTCAAGCCTGCCTTGCATACACACGATCGTGAAAAAAAAATGCTCGAGCAAAGCGTGGTGACGTACGAAGGCACTATAAAGGGGAAGTTCCATTCGAATGGCGCCACCCTTTGGGCCGAATATGCAAATTTCCCTTCTCATAACTTGCTTCTGAGCATGCACTTTTTTTCCCCCGTCGTTAAAGCCTACACACGACCGTTTTTCACGACGAGAAAAACAACAAGAAAAATTAGAGCAGGTTCTAAATTTTTAATGGCCATTTTTCTCGTCGAGAAAAATGCTCTGGAGCCTACACATGATCGTTTTTTAATGACCAATTAAAAAAATTGCATTTTTCTCGTCATGAAAAACGGTCGTGTGTACGTGGCATTATAGTGTGTATGAGCCTTTAGATATGGTATATTGTTAAACTGGAACACGTGCATTTTCATTAATTCTGTATTCTATGCACAACATCTGCAATGGATTATTCCGTGAAATTTTCGGGGGACCTTGAATTCGTTGCCTATGCGAATACAAGACATATCATTTTTTATGACCCTGAGGTCAGGTCCTTGGTTTAAATGCCAAACAGGGGCGTGTCCTGGCTATGAGGAGTAAGGACGCGTGTGTCTGCGCTTCGATTCACTGCCGCACCTAACCTGAGCTACAAGGGAGGATTGCCTGCCGTTTGTCCCCTGACATGTCGCAGAAGATCCGGGCACCCCCGCAGACCCCTCGGGGAGACCGCTTGAGACAGGGACAGCTCGATTCCTTCCTCGTGGAGTCGACCAGAGGCGGCCGCGAGGCATCCAAGATGGCGCCGGCCGGGAGATCACAGAGCGCTGCCCCAGCCTCGCAGGCCCCGACGACCCGGTCCCAACTGCAACCGAGCTCCCCTGGGCCTTCTCCGTCGATGGTGAGTGACCCGACAGCCCCGATCTCCCCGCACTCGCCCTCCTCTCTCCTGGGCCTCTCTGAGGAGCCTGACCCCCTGGAAGACGCAGACATCAGGCGCCATATTTGGGCCCTCCCCACCAAAGCAGACCTAAGCGCTTTGCAGCCCGGGTATGAGAAGGCCTGAAGGAGGATGTGGCCCAATTAAGACGGACACTACGCCATCTGGGCAATTAGGGGTAGAAGCCTGGAGCAGAAGCCTGGTAGATGTGCTCCCAGTCATCTCGCAGCTATGGAGAAATGTTCGGTCCAGAGCCATCAAATTGAGGCCTTGCTGTGTCATTTAGGAAGACATGGAGAACCGCAAGCCGAAGGCTGGATATCAGGATAAGGGGCTTGCCTGAAGCGACCGGACCAAGGGATATAACCCCTACATTGGAAGACATATTTAAGGACATTTTAGGCCTGCCTGCTACGGCTGCGGTGGAGATTGACCGCGCACACAGAGCACTTAAACCACCGTCGCAAGACGTAAACAACCCGCGAGATG